>NW_027125335.1:0-87623 GCF_033026475.1 Channa argus
ACACTCTTGATTTCTGGCTGAATAAAAGCTGTTGCAATGATATTTCCATGCTGAACTGAGTTGTTCTGGGTCAAATATGAAGGCAAACCCACTTTCCTTTCAGTATTTTGCTGCAATTGGCAGAAACAAGCATATTTGCTCATTCGGCCTGAAAATGCTTTTAAGCGCATAAAAACTTGCAATCTTTATTTCTGGCTAAATAAAAGCTGTTGCAATGATATTTCCATGCTATTCTGAGTTTTTCTGGGTCAAATCTGAAGGCAAACCCACTTTCCTTTTAGTATTTTGCTGCAATTGGCAGAAATCAGCTCATTTGACTTTTAAGCGAATAAAAAGTTACACTCTTGATTTCTGGCTAAATAAAAGCTGTTGCAATGATATTTCCATGCTGAACTGAGTTGTTCTTGGTCAAATGTGAAGGCAAACCCACTTTCCTTTCAGTATTTTGCCGCAATTGGCAGAAACAAGCATATTTGCTCATTCGGCCTGAAAATGCTTTTAAGCCAATGAAAAATTACACTCTTGATTTCTGGCTAAATAAAAGCTGTTGCAATGATATTTCCATGCTGAACTGAGTTGTTCTGGGTCAAATATGAAGGCAAACCCACTTTCCTTTCAGTATTTTGCTGCAATTGGCAGAAATCAGCTCATTTGGCCTGAAAATGCTTTTAAGCGCATAAAAACTTACACTCTTGATTTCTGGCTAAATAAAAGCTGTTGCAATGATATTTCCATGCTGAACTGAGTTGTTCTGGGTCAAATATGAAGGCAAACCCACTTTCCTTTCAGTATTTTGCTGCAATTGGCAGAGACAAGCATATTTGCTCATTCGGCCTGAAAATGCTTTTAAGCGCATAAAAACTTACACTGTTGATTTCTGGCTAAATAAAAGCTGCTGCAATGATATTTCCATGCTGAACTGAGTTGTTCTGTGTCAAATATGAAGGCAAACGCACTTTCCTTTCAGTATTTTGCTGCAATTGGCAGAAATCAGCTCCTTTGACTTTTAAGCAAATAAAAACTTACACTCTTGATTTCTGGCTAAATAAAAGCTGTTGCAATGATATTTCCATGCTGAACTGAGTTGTTCTGGGTCAAATATGAAGGCAAACCCACTTTCCTTTCAGTATTTTGCTGCAATTGGCAGAAACAAGCATATTTGCTCATTCGGCCTGAAAATGCTTTTAAGCGCATAAAAACTTACACTCTTGATTTCTGGCTAAATAAAAGCTGTTGCAATGATATTTCCATGCTGAACTGAGTTGTTCTGGGTCAAATATGAAGGCAAACCCACTTTCCTTTCAGTATTTTGCTGCAATTGGCAGAAACAAGCATATTTGCTCATTCGGCCTGAAAATGCTTTTAAGCGCATAAAAACTTACACTCTTGATTTCTGGCTAAATAAAAGCTGTTGCAATGATATTTCCATGCTGAACTTAGTTGTTCTGGGTCAAATATGAAGGCAAACCCACTTTCCTTTCAGTATTTTGCTGCAATTGGCAGAAATCAGCTCATTTGGCCTGAAAATGCTTTTAAGCGAATAAAAACTTACACTCTTGATTTCTGGCTGAATAAAAGCTGTTGCAATGATATTTCCATGCTGAACTGAGTTGTTCTGGGTCAAATATGAAGGCAAACCCACTTTCGTTTACGTATTTTGCTGCAATTAGCAGAAACAAGCATATTTGCTCATTCGGCCTGAAAATGCTTTTAAGCGCATAAAAACTTACACTCTTGATTTCTGGCTAAATAAAAGCTGTTACAATGATATTTCCATGCTGAACTGAGTTGTTCTGGGTCAAATATGAAGGCAAACACTTTCCTTTCAGTATTTTGCTGCAATTGGTAAAAACAAGCTCATTCGGCCTGAAAATCCTTTTCAGCTAATAAAAACTTACACTCTTGATTTCTGGCTAAATAAAAGCTGTTGCAATGATATTTCCATGCTGAACTGAGTTGTTCTGGGTCAAATATGAAGGCAAACCCACTTTCCTTTCAGTATTTTGCTGCAATTGGCAGAAACAAGCTCATTCGGCCTGAAAATGCTTTTAAGCACATTTAAACTTACACTCTTGATTTCTGGCTAAATAAAAGCTGTTGCAATGATATTTCCAGACTGAGTTGTTCTGGGCCAAATATGAAGGCAAACCCACTTTCCTTTCAGTATTTTGCTGCAATTGGCAGAAACAAGCTCATTCGGCCTGAAAATGCTTTTAAGCACATTTAAACTTACACTCTTGATTTCTGGCTAAATAAAAGCTGTTGCAATGATATTTCCATGCTGAACTGAGTTGTTCTGGGTCAAATATGAAGGCAAACCCACTTTCCTTTCAGTATTTTGCTGCAATTGGCAGAAACAAGCATATTTGGTCATTCGGCCTGAAAATGCTTTTAAGCGCATAAAAACTTACACTCTTGATTTCTGGCTAAATAAAAGCTGTTGCAATGATATTTCCATGCTGAACTGAGTTGTTCTGGGTCAAATATGAAGGCAAACCCACTTTCCTTTCAGTATTTTGCTGCAATTGGCAGAAACAAGCATATTTCCTCATTTGGCCTGAAAATGCTTTTAAGCGCATAAAAACTTACACTCTTGATTTCTGGCTAAATAAAAGCTGTTGCAATGATATTTCCATGCTGAACTGAGTTGTTCTGGGTCAAATATGAAGGTAAACCCACTTTCCTTTCAGTATTTTGCTGCAATTGGCAAATACAAGCTCATTTGGCCAGAAAATGCTTTTAAGCGCATAAAAACTTACACTCTTGATTTCTGGCTAAATAAAAGCTGTTGCAATGATATTTCCATGCTGAACTGAGTTGTTCTGGGTCAAACATGAAGGCAAACCCACTTTCCTTTCAGTATTTTGCTGCAATTGGGAGAAACAAACATATTTGCTCATTCGGCCTGAAAATGCTTTTGAGCGCACAAAAACTTACTCTCTTGATTTCTGGCTAAATAAAAGCTGTTGCAATGATATTTCCATGCTGAACTGAGTTGTTCTGGGTCAAATATGAAGGCAAACCCACTTTCCTTTCAGTACTTTTCTGCAATTGGCAGAAATCAGCTCATTTGGCTTTTAAGCGCATAAAAACTTACACTCTTGATTTCTGGCTAAATAAAAGCTGTTGCAATGATATTTCCATGCTGAACTGAGTTGTTCTGGGTCAAATATGAAGGCAAACCCACTTTCCTTTCAGTATTTTGCTGCAATTGGCAGAAACAAGCATATTTGCTCATTCGGCCTGAAAATGCATTTAAGCGCATAAAAACTTACACTCTTGATTTCTGGCTAAATAAAAGCTGTTGCAATGATATTTCCATGCTGAACTGAGTTGTTCTGGGTCAAATATGAAGGCAAACCTACTTTCCTTTCAGTATTTTGCTGCAATTGGCAGAAACAAGCATATTTGCTCATTCGGCCTGAAAATGCTTTTAAGCGCATAAAAACTTACACTCTTGATTTCTGGCTAAATAAAAGCTGTTGCAATGATATTTCCATGCTGAACTGAGTTGTTCTGGGTCAAATATGAAGGCAAACCCACTTTCCTTTCAGTATTTTGCTGCAATTAGCAGAAATCAGCTCATTTGGCCTGAAAATGCTTTTAAGCGCATAAAAACTTACACTCTTGACTTCTGGCTAAATAAAAGCTGTTGCAATGATATTTCCATGCTGAACTGAGTTGTTCTGGGTCAAATATGAAGGCAAACCCACTTTCCTTTCAGTATTTTGCTGCAATTGGCAGAAATCAGCTCATTTGGCCCGAAAATGCTTTTAAGCGCATAAAAACTTACACTCTTGATTTCTGGCTAAATAAAAGCTGTTGCAATGATATTTCCATGCTGAACTGAGTTGTTCTGGGTCAAATATGAAGGCAAACCCACTTTCCTTTCAGTATTTTGCTGCAATTGGCAAAAACAAGCATATTTGCTCATTCGGCCTGAAAATGCTTTTAAGCGCATAAAAACTTACACTCTTGATTTCTGGCTAAATAAAAGCTGTTGCAATGATATTTCCATGCTGAACTGAGTTGTTCTGGGTCAAATATGAAGACAAACCCACTTTCCTTTCAGTATTTTGCTGCAATTGGCAGAAACAAGCTCATTCGGCCTGAAAATGCTTTTAAGCACATTTAAACTTACACTCTTGATTTCTGGCTAAATAAAAGCTGTTGCAATGATATTTCCATGCTGAACTGAGTTGTTCTGGGTCAAATATGAAGGCAAACCCACTTTCCTTTCAGTATTTTGCTGCAATTGGCAGAAACAAGCATATTTGGTCATTCGGCCTGAAAATGCTTTTAAGCGCATAAAAACTTACACTCTTGATTTCTGGCTACATAAAAGCTGTTTTAATGATATTTCCATGCTGAACTGAGTTGTTTTGGTTCAAATATGAAGGCAAACCCACTTTCCTTTCAGTATTTTGCTGCAATTGGCAGAAACAAGCATATTTCCTCATTTGGCCTGAAAATGCTTTTAGGCGCATAAAAACTTACACTCTGGATTTCTGGCTAAATAAAAGCTGTTGCAATGATATTTCCATGCTGAACTGAGTTGTTCTGGGTCAAATATGAAGGTAAACCCACTTTCCTTTCAGTATTTTGCTGCAATTGGCAGAAACAAGCTCATTTGGCCTGAAAATGCTTTTAAGCGCATAAAAACTTACACTCTTGATTTCTGGCTAAATAAAAGCTGTTGCAATGATATTTCCATGCTGAACTGAGTTGTTCTGGGTCAAACATGAAGGCAAACCCACTTTCCTTTCAGTATTTTGCTGCAATTGGGAGAAACAAACATATTTGCTCATTCGGCCTGAAAATGCTTTTGAGCGCACAAAAACTTACACTCTTGATTTCTGGCTAAATAAAAGCTGTTGCAATGATATTTCCATGCTGAACTGAGTTGTTCTGGGTCAAATATGAAGGCAAACCCACTTTCCTTTCAGTATTTTTCTGCAATTGGCAGAAATCAGCTCATTTGGCTTTTAAGCGCATAAAAACTTACACTCTTGATTTCTGGCTAAATAAAAGCTGTTGCAATGATATTTCCATGCTGAACTGAGTTGTTCTGGGTCAAATATGAAGGCAAACCCACTTTCCTTTCAGTATTTTGCTGCAATTGGCAGAAACAAGCATATTTGCTCATTTGGCCTGAAAATGCTTTTAAGCGCATAAAAACTTACACTCTTGATTTCTGGCTAAATAAAAGCTGTTTTAATGATATTTCCATGCTGAACTGAGTTGTTCTGGGTCAAATATGAAGACAAACCCACTTTCCGTTCAGTATTTTGCTGCAATTGGGAGAAACAAGCATATTTGCTCATTCGGCCTGAAAATGCTTTTAAGCGGATAAAAACTTACACTCTTGATTTCTGACTAAATAAAAGCTGTTTTAATGATATTTCCATGCTGAACTGAGTTGTTCTGGGTCAAATATGAAGGTAAACCCACTTTCCTTTCAGTATTTTCCTGCAATTGGCAGAAATCAGCTCATTTGGCTTTTAAGCGAGTAAAAACTTACACTCTTGATTTCTGGCTAAATAAAAGCTGTTGCAATGATATTTCCATGCTGAACTGAATTGTTCTGGGTCAAATATGAAGGAAAACCCACTTTCCTTTCAGTATTTTGCTGCAATTGGCAGAAACAAGCATATTTGGTCATTCGGCCCGAAAATGCTTTTAAGCGCATAAAAACTTACACTCTTGATTTCTGGCTAAATAAAAGCTGTTGCAATGATATTTCCATGCTGAACTGAGTTGTTCTGGGTCAAATATGAAGGCAAACCCACTTTCCGTTCAGTATTTTGCTGCAATTGGGAGAAACAAGCGTATTTGCTCATTCGGCCTGAAAATGCTTTTAAGCGGATAAAAAACTTACACTCTTGATTTCTGGCTACATAAAAGCTGTTTTAATGATATTTCCATGCTGAACTGAGTTGTTCTGGGTCAAATATGAAGGTAAACCCACTTTCCTTTCAGTATTTTGCTGCAATTGGCAGAAATCAGCTCATTTGGCTTTTAAGCGAGTAAAAACTTACACTCTTGATTTCTGGCTAAATAAAAGCTGTTGCAATGATATTTCCATGCTGAACTGAGTTGTTCTGGTTCAAATATGAAGGCAAACCCACTTTCCTTTTAGTATTTTGCTGCAATTGGCAGAAACAAGCTCATTTGGCCTGAAAATGCTTTTAAGCGCATAAAAACTAACACTCTTGATTTCTGGCTAAATAAAAGCTGTTGCAATGATATTTCCATGCTGAACTGAGTTGTTCTGGGTCAAACATCAAGGCAAACCCACTTTCCTTTCAGTATTTTGCTGCAATTGGGAGAAACAAACATATTTGCTCATTCGGCCTGAAAATGCTTTTGAGCGCACAAAAACTTACACTCTTGATTTCTGGATAAATAAAAGCTGTTGCAATGATATTTCCATGCTAAACTGAGTTGTTCTGGGTCAAATATGAAGGCAAACCCACTTTCCTTTCAGTATTTTGCTGCAATTGGCGGAAATCAGCTCATTTGGCTTTTAAGCGGATAAAAACTTACACTCTTGATTTCTGGCTACATAAAAGCTGTTTTAATGATATTTCCATGCTGAACTGAGTTGTTCTGGGTCAAATATGAAGGCAAACCCACTTTCCTTTCAGTATTTTGCTGCAATTGGCAGAAACAAGCTCATTCGGCCTGAAAATGCTTTTAAGCACATTTAAACTTACACTCTTGATTTCTGGCTAAATAAAAGCTGTTGCAATGATATTTCCATGCTGAACTGAGTTGTTCTGGGTCAAATATGAAGGCAAACCCACTTTCCTTTCAGTATTTTGCTGCAATTGGCAGAAACAAGCATATTTGGTCATTCGGCCTGAAAATGCTTTTAAGCGCATAAAAACTTACACTCTTGATTTCTGGCTAAATAAAAGCTGTTGCAATGATATTTCCATGCTGAACTGAGTTGTTCTGGGTCAAATATGAAGGCAAACCCACTTTCCTTTTAGTATTTTGCTGCAATTGGCAGAAATCAGCTCACTTGGCTTTTATGCGCATAAAAACTTACACTCTTGATTTCTGGCTAAATAAAAGCTGTTGCAATGATATTTCCATGCTGAACTGAGTTGTTTTGGTTCAAATATGAAGGCAAACCCACTTTCCTTTCAGTATTTTGCTGCAATTGGCAGAAACAAGCATATTTCCTCATTTGGCCTGAAAATGCTTTTAGGCGCATAAAAACTTACACTCTGGATTTCTGGCTAAATAAAAGCTGTTGCAATGATATTTCCATGCTGAACTGAGTTGTTCTGGGTCAAATATGAAGGTAAACCCACTTTCCTTTCAGTATTTTGCTGCAATTGGCAGAAACAAGCTCATTTGGCCTGAAAATGCTTTTAAGCGCATAAAAACTTACACTCTTGATTTCTGGCTAAATAAAAGCTGTTGCAATGATATTTCCATGCTGAACTGAGTTGTTCTGGGTCAAACATGAAGGCAAACCCACTTTCCTTTCAGTATTTTGCTGCAATTGGGAGAAACAAACATATTTGCTCATTCGGCCTGAAAATGCTTTTGAGCGCACAAAAACTTACACTCTTGATTTCTGGCTAAATAAAAGCTGTTGCAATGATATTTCCATGCTGAACTGAGTTGTTCTGGGTCAAATATGAAGGCAAACCCACTTTCCTTTCAGTATTTTTCTGCAATTGGCAGAAATCAGCTCATTTGGCTTTTAAGCGCATAAAAACTTACACTCTTGATTTCTGGCTAAATAAAAGCTGTTGCAATGATATTTCCATGCTGAACTGAGTTGTTCTGGGTCAAATATGAAGGCAAACCCACTTTCCTTTCAGTATTTTGCTGCAATTGGCAGAAACAAGCATATTTGCTCATTTGGCCTGAAAATGCTTTTAAGCGCATAAAAACTTACACTCTTGATTTCTGGCTAAATAAAAGCTGTTTTAATGATATTTCCATGCTGAACTGAGTTGTTCTGGGTCAAATATGAAGACAAACCCACTTTCCGTTCAGTATTTTGCTGCAATTGGGAGAAACAAGCATATTTGCTCATTCGGCCTGAAAATGCTTTTAAGCGGATAAAAACTTACACTCTTGATTTCTGACTACATAAAAGCTGTTTTAATGATATTTCCATGCTGAACTGAGTTGTTCTGGGTCAAATATGAAGGTAAACCCACTTTCCTTTCAGTATTTTCCTGCAATTGGCAGAAATCAGCTCATTTGGCTTTTAAGCGAGTAAAAACTTACACTCTTGATTTCTGGCTAAATAAAAGCTGTTGCAATGATATTTCCATGCTGAACTGAATTGTTCTGGGTCAAATATGAAGGAAAACCCACTTTCCTTTCAGTATTTTGCTGCAATTGGCAGAAACAAGCATATTTGGTCATTCGGCCTGAAAATGCTTTTAAGCGCATAAAAACTTACACTCTTGATTTCTGGCTAAATAAAAGCTGTTGCAATGATATTTCCATGCTGAACTGAGTTGTTCTGGGTCAAATATGAAGGCAAACCCACTTTCCGTTCAGTATTTTGCTGCAATTGGGAGAAACAAGCATATTTGCTCATTCGGCCTGAAAATGCTTTTAAGCGGATAAAAAACTTACACTCTTGATTTCTGGCTACATAAAAGCTGTTTTAATGATATTTCCATGCTGAACTGAGTTGTTCTGGGTCAAATATGAAGGTAAACCCACTTTCCTTTCAGTATTTTGCTGCAATTGGCAGAAATCAGCTCATTTGGCTTTTAAGCGAGTAAAAACTTACACTCTTGATTTCTGGCTAAATAAAAGCTGTTGCAATGATATTTCCATGCTGAACTGAGTTGTTCTGGTTCAAATATGAAGGCAAACCCACTTTCCTTTTAGTATTTTGCTGCAATTGGCAGAAACAAGCTCATTTGGCCTGAAAATGCTTTTAAGCGCATTAAAACTAACACTCTTGATTTCTGGCTAAATAAAAGCTGTTGCAATGATATTTCCATGCTGAACTGAGTTGTTTTGGTTCAAAAATGAAGGCAAACCCACTTTCCTTTCAGTATTTTGCTGCAATTGGCAGAAACAAGCATATTTGCTCATTCGGCCTGAAAATGCTTTTAAGCGGATAAAAACTTACACTCTTGATTTCTGGCTACATAAATGCTGTTTTAATGATATTTCCATGCTGAACTGAGTTGTTCTGGGTCAAATATGAAGGCAAACCCACTTTCCTTTCAGTATTTTGCTGCAATTGGCGGAAATCAGCTCATTTGGCTTTTAAGCGAATAAAAACTTACACTCTTGATTTCTGGCTAAATAAAAGCTGTTGCAATGATATTTCCATGCTGAACTGAGTTGTTTTGGTTCAAAAATGAAGGCAAACCCACTTTCCTTTCAGTATTTTGCTGCAATTGGCAGAAACAAGCATATTTGCTCATTCGGCCTGAAAATGCTTTTAAGCGGATAAAAACTTACACTCTTGATTTCTGGCTACATAAAAGCTGTTTTAATGATATTTCCATGCTGAACTGAGTTGTTCTGGGTCAAATATGAAGGTAAACCCACTTTCCTTTCAGTATTTTGCTGCAATTGGCAGAAATCAGCTCATTTGGCTTTTAAGCGAGTAAAAACTTACACTCTTGATTTCTGGCTAAATAAAAGCTGTTGCAATGATATTTCCATGCTGAACTGAGTTGTTCTGGGTCAAACATCAAGGCAAACCCACTTTCCTTTCAGTATTTTGCTGCAATTGGGAGAAACAAACATATTTGCTCATTCGGCCTGAAAATGCTTTTGAGCGCACAAAAACTTACACTCTTGATTTCTGGATAAATAAAAGCTGTTGCAATGATATTTCCATGCTGAACTGAGTTGTTCTGGGTCAGACATAAAGGCAAACCCACTTTCCTTTCAGTATTTTGCTGCAATTGGCAGAAATCAGCTCATTTGGTTTTAAGCGCATAAAAACTTACACTCTTGATTTCTGGCTAAATAAAAGCTGTTGCAATGATATTTCCATGCTGAACTGAGTTGTTCTGGTTCAAATATGAAGGCAAACCCACTTTCCTTTCAGTATTTTGCTGCAATTGGCAGAAACAAGCTCATTCGGCCTGAAAATGCTTTTAAGCGCATAAAAACTTACACTCTTGATTTCTGGCTAAATAAAAGCTGTTGCAATGATATTTCCATGCTGAACTGAGTTGTTCTGGCTCAAATATGAAGGCAAACCCACTTTCTGTTCAGTATTTTGCTGCAATTGGGAGAAACAAGCATATTTGCTCATTCGGCCTGAAAATGCTTTTAAGCGGATAAAAACTTACACTCTTGATTTCTGACTACATAAAAGCTGTTTTAATGATATTTCCATGCTGAACTGAGTTGTTCTGGGTCAAATATGAAGGTAAACCCACTTTCCTTTCAGTATTTTCCTGCAATTGGCAGAAATCAGCTCATTTGGCTTTTAAGCGAGTAAAAACTTACACTCTTGATTTCTGGCTAAATAAAAGCTGTTGCAATGATATTTCCATGCTGAACTGAATTGTTCTGGGTCAAATATGAAGGAAAACCCACTTTCCTTTCAGTATTTTGCTGCAATTGGCAGAAACAAGCATATTTGGTCATTCGGCCCGAAAATGCTTTTAAGGGCATAAAAACTTACACTCTTGATTTCTGGCTAAATAAAAGCTGTTGCAATGATATTTCCATGCTGAACTGAGTTGTTCTGGGTCAAATATGAAGGCAAACCCACTTTCCGTTCAGTATTTTGCTGCAATTGGGAGAAACAAGCATATTTCCTCATTCGGCCTGAAAATGCTTTTAAGCGGATAAAAAACTTACACTCTTGATTTCTGGCTACATAAAAGCTGTTTTAATGATATTTCCATGCTGAACTGAGTTGTTCTGGGTCAAATATGAAGGTAAACCCACTTTCCTTTCAGTATTTTGCTGCAATTGGCAGAAATCAGCTCATTTGGCTTTTAAGCGAGTAAAAACTTACACTCTTGATTTCTGGCTAAATAAAAGCTGTTGCAATGATATTTCCATGCTGAACTGAGTTGTTCTGGTTCAAATATGAAGGCAAACCCACTTTCCTTTTAGTATTTTGCTGCAATTGGCAGAAACAAGCTCATTTGGCCTGAAAATGCTTTTAAGCGCATAAAAACTTACACTCTTGATTTCTGGCTAAATAAAAGCTGTTGCAATGATATTTCCATGCTGAACTGAGTTGTTTTGGTTCAAAAATGAAGGCAAACCCACTTTCCTTTCAGTATTTTGCTGCAATTGGCAGAAACAAGCATATTTGCTCATTCGGCCTGAAAATGCTTTTAAGCGGATAAAAACTTACACTCTTGATTTCTGGCTACATAAATGCTGTTTTAATGATATTTCCATGCTGAACTGAGTTGTTCTGGGTCAAATATGAAGGTAAACCCACTTTCCTTTCAGTATTTTGCTGCAATTGGCAGAAATCAGCTCATTTGGCTTTTAAGCGAGTAAAAACTTACACTCTTGATTTCTGGATAAATAAAAGCTGTTGCAATGATATTTCCATGCTGAACTGAGTTGTTCTGGGTCAAACATGAAGGCAAACCCACTTTCCTTTCAGTATTTTTCTGCAATTGGCAGAAATCAGCTCATTTGGCTTTTAAGCGCATAAAAACTTACACTCTTGATTTCTGGCTAAATAAAAGCTGTTGCAATGATATTTCCATGCTGAACTGAATTGTTCTGGGTCAAATATGAAGGCAAACCCACTTTCCGTCAGTATTTTGCTGCAATTGGCAGAAATCAGCTTATTTGGTTTTAAGCGCATAAAAACTTACACTCTTGATTTCTGGCTAAATAAAAGCTGTTGCAATGATATTTCCATGCTGAACTGAGTTGTTCTGGTTCAAATATGAAGGCAAACCCACTTTCCTTTCAGTATTTTGCTGCAATTGGCAGAAACAAGCTCATTCGGCCTGAAAATGCTTTTAAGCGCATAAAAACTTACACTCTTGATTTCTGGCTAAATAAAAGCTGTTGCAATGATATTTCCATGCTGAACTGAGTTGTTCTGGCTCAAATATGAAGGCAAACCCACTTTCCTTTCAGTATTTTGCTGCAATTGGCGGAAATCAGCTCATTTGGCTTTTAAGCGAATAAAAACTTACACTCTTGATTTCTGGCTAAATAAAAGCTGTTGCAATGATATTTCCATGCTGAACTGAGTTGTTTTGGTTCAAAAATGAAGGCAAACCCACTTACCTTTCAGTATTTTGCTGCAATTGGCAGAAACAAGCTCATTCGGCCTGAAAATGCTTTTAAGCGCATAAAAACTTACACTCTTGATTTCTGGATAAATAAAAGCTGTTATAATGATATTTCCAGACTGAGTTGTTCTGGGTCAAATATGAAGGCAAACCCACTTTCCTTTCAGTATTTTGCTGCAATTGGCGGAAATCAGCTCATTTGGCTTTTAAGCGAATAAAAACTTACACTCTTGATTTCTGGCTAAATAAAAGCTGTTGCAATGATATTTCCATGCTGAACTGAGTTGTTTTGGTTCAAAAATGAAGGCAAACCCACTTTCCTTTCAGTATTTTGCTGCAATTGGCAGAAACAAGCTCATTCGGCCTGAAAATGCTTTTAAGCGCATAAAAACTTACACTCTTGATTTCTGGATAAATAAAAGCTGTTATAATGATATTTCCAGACTGAGTTGTTCTGGGTCAAATATGAAGGCAAACCCACTTTCCTTTCAGTATTTTGCTGCAATTGGCAGAAACAAGCTCATTCGGCCTGAAAATGCTTTTAAGCACATTTAAACTTACACTCTTGATTTCTGGCTAAATAAAAGCTGTTGCAATGATATTTCCATGCTGAACTGAGTTGTTCTGGGTCAAATATGAAGGCAAACCCACTTTCCTTTCAGTATTTTGCTGCAATTGGCAGAAACAAGCATATTTGGTCATTCGGCCTGAAAATGCTTTTAAGCGCATAAAAACTTACACTCTTGATTTCTGGCTACATAAAAGCTGTTTTAATGATATTTCCATGCTGAACTGAGTTGTTCTGGGTCAAATATGAAGGTAAACCCACTTTCCTTTCAGTATTTTCCTGCAATTGGAAGAAATCAGCTCATTTGGCTTTTAAGCGAGTAAAAACTTACACTCTTGATTTCTGGCTAAATAAAAGCTGTTGCAATGATATTTCCATGCTGAACTGAATTGTTCTGGGTCAAATATGAAGGAAAACCCACTTTCCTTTCAGTATTTTGCTGCAATTGGCAGAAACAAGCATATTTGGTCATTCGGCCCGAAAATGCTTTTAAGCGCATAAAAACTTACACTCTTGATTTCTGGCTAAATAAAAGCTGTTGCAATGATATTTCCATGCTGAACTGAGTTGTTCTGGGTCAAATATGAAGGCAAACCCACTTTCCGTTCAGTATTTTGCTGCAATTGGGAGAAACAAGCATATTTGCTCATTCGGCCTGAAAATGCTTTTAAGCGGATAAAAACTTACACTCTTGATTTCTGGCTACATAAAAGCTGTTTTAATGATATTTCCATGCTGAACTGAGTTGTTCTCGGTCAAATATGAAGGTAAACCCACTTTCCTTTCAGTATTTTGCTGCAATTGGCAGAAATCAGCTCATTTGGCTTTTAAGCGAGTAAAAACTTACACTCTTGATTTCTGGCTAAATAAAAGCTGTTGCAATGATATTTCCATGCTGAACTGAGTTGTTCTGGTTCAAATATGAAGGCAAACCCACTTTCCTTTTAGTATTTTGCTGCAATTGGCAGAAACAAGCTCATTTGGCCTGAAAATGCTTTTAAGCGCATAAAAACTAACACTCTTGATTTCTGGCTAAATAAAAGCTGTTGCAATGATATTTCCATGCTGAACTGAGTTGTTCTGGGTCAAACATCAAGGCAAACCCACTTTCCTTTCAGTATTTTGCTGCAATTGGGAGAAACAAACATATTTGCTCATTCGGCCTGAAAATGCTTTTGAGCGCACAAAAACTTACACTCTTGATTTCTGGATAAATAAAAGCTGTTGCAATGATATTTCCATGCTGAACTGAGTTGTTCTGGGTCAAATATGAAGGCAAACCCACTTTCCTTTCAGTATTTTGCTGCAATTGGCAGAAACAAGCTCATTCGGCCTGAAAATGCTTTTAAGCGCATAAAAACTTACACTCTTGATTTCTGGCTAAATAAAAGCTGTTGCAATGATATTTCCATGCTGAACTGAGTTGTTCTGGCTCAAATATGAAGGCAAACCCACTTTCCTTTCAGTATTTTGCTGCAATTGGCGGAAATCAGCTTATTTGGCTTTTAAGCGAATAAAAACTTACACTCTTGATTTCTGGCTAAATAAAAGCTGTTGCAATGATATTTCCATGCTGAACTGAGTTGTTTTGGTTCAAAAATGAAGGCAAACCCACTTTCCTTTCAGTATTTTGCTGCAATTGGCAGAAACAAGCTCATTCGGCCTGAAAATGCTTTTAAGCGCATAAAAACTTACACTCTTGATTTCTGGATAAATAAAAGCTGTTATAATGATATTTCCAGACTGAGTTGTTCTGGGTCAAATATGAAGGCAAACCCACTTTCCTTTCAGTATTTTGCTGCAATTGGCAGAAACAAGCTCATTCGGCCTGAAAATGCTTTTAAGCACATTTAAACTTACACTCTTGATTTCTGGCTAAATAAAAGCTGTTGCAATGATATTTCCATGCTGAACTGAGTTGTTCTGGGTCAAATATGAAGGCAAACCCACTTTCCTTTCAGTATTTTGCTGCAATTGGCAGAAACAAGCATATTTGGTCATTCGGCCTGAAAATGCTTTTAAGCGCATAAAAACTTACACTCTTGATTTCTGGCTAAATAAAAGCTGTTGCAATGATATTTCCATGCTGAACTGAGTTGTTCTGGGTCAAATATGAAGGCAAACCCACTTTCCTTTCAGTATTTTGCTGCAATTGGCAGAAACAAGCACATTCGGCCTGAAAATGCTTTTAAGCGCATAAAAACTTACACTCTTGATTTCTGGCTAAATAAAAGCTGTTGCAATGATATTTCCATGCTGAACTGAGTTGTTCTGGTTCAAATATGAAGGCAAACCCACTTTCCTTTCAGTATTTTGCTGCAATTGGCAGAAACAAACTCATTCGGCCTGAAAATGCTTTTAAGCGCATAAAAACTTACACTCTTGATTTCTGGCTAAATAAAAGCTGTTGCAATGATATTTCCATGCTGAACTGAGTTGTTCTGGGTCAAATATGAAGGCAAACCCACTTTCCTTTCAGTATTTTGCTGCAATTGGCAGAAACAAGCACATTCGGCCTGAAAATGCTTTTAAGCGCATAAAAACTTACACTCTTGATTTCTGGCTAAATAAAAGCTGTTGCAATGATATTTCCATGCTGAACTGAGTTGTTCTGGTTCAAATATGAAGGCAAACCCACTTTCCTTTCAGTATTTTGCTGCAATTGGCAGAAACAAGCTCATTCGGCCTGAAAATGCTTTTAAGCGCATAAAAACTTACACTCTTGATTTCTGGCTAAATAAAAGCTGTTGCAATGATATTTCCATGCTGAACTGAGTTGTTTTGGTTCAAATATGAAGGCAAACCCACTTTCCTTTCAGTATTTTGCTGCAATTGGCAGAAACAAGCATATTTCCTCATTCGGCCTGAAAATGCTTTTGAGCGCACAAAAACTTACACTCTTGATTTCTGGCTAAATAAAAGCTGTTGCAATGATATTTCCATGCTGAACTGAGTTGTTCTGGGTCAAACATGAAGGCAAACCCACTTTCCTTTCAGTATTTTTCTGCAATTGGCAGAAATCAGCTCATTTGGCTTTTAAGCGCATAAAAACTTACACTCTTGATTTCTGGCTAAATAAAAGCTGTTGCAATGATATTTCCATGCTGAACTGAGTTGTTCTGGGTCAAATATGAAGGCAAACCCACTTTCCTTTCAGTATTTTGCTGCAATTGGCAGAAATCAGCTCATTCGGCCTGAAAATGCTTTTAATCGCATAAAAACTTACACTCTTGATTTCTGGATAAATAAAAGCTGTTATAATGATATTTCCAGACTGAGTTGTTCTGGGTCAAATATGAAGGCAAACCCACTTTCCTTTCAGTATTTTGCTGCAATTGGCAGAAACAAGCTCATTCGGCCTGAAAATGCTTTTAAGCACATTTAAACTTACACTATTGATTTCTGGCTAAATAAAAGCTGTTGCAATGATATTTCCATGCTGAACTGAGTTGTTCTGGGTCAAATATGAAGGCAAACCCACTTTCCTTTCAGTATTTTGCTGCAATTGGCAGAAACAAGCATATTTGCTCATTTGGCCTGAAAATGCTTTTAAGCGCATAAAAACTTACACTCTTGATTTCTGGCTAAATAAAAGCTGTTTTAATGATATTTCCATGCTGAACTGAGTTGTTCTGGGTCAAATATGAAGACAAACCCACTTTCCGTTCAGTATTTTGCTGCAATTGGGAGAAACAAGCATATTTGCTCATTCGGCCTGAAAATGCTTTTAAGCAAATAAAAAATTTACACTCTTGATTTCTGGCTACATAAAAGCTGTTTTAATGATATTTCCATGCTGAACTGAGTTGTTCTGGGTCAAATATGAAGGTAAACCCACTTTCCTTTCAGTATTTTCCTGCAATTGGCAGAAATCAGCTCATTTGGATTTTAAGCGAGTAAAAACTTACACTCTTGATTTCTGGCTAACTAAAAGCTGTTGCAATGATATTTCCATGCTGAACTGAGTTGTTCTGGTTCAAATATGAAGGCAAACCCACTTTCCTTTTAGTATTTTGCTGCAATTGGCAGAAACAAGCTCATTTGGCCTGAAAATGCTTTTAAGCGCATAAAAACTAACACTCTTGATTTCTGGCTAAATAAAAGCTGTTGCAATGATATTTCCATGCTGAACTGAGTTGTTCTGGGTCAAACATCAAGGCAAACCCACTTTCCTTTCAGTATTTTGCTGCAATTGGGAGAAACAAACATATTTGCTCATTCGGCCTGAAAATGCTTTTGAGCGCACAAAAACTTACACTCTTGATTTCTGGATAAATAAAAGCTGTTGCAATGATATTTCCATGCTAAACTGAGTTGTTCTGGGTCAAATATGAAGGCAAACCCACTTTCCTTTCAGTATTTTGCTGCAATTGGCGGAAATCAGCTCATTTGGCTTTTAAGCGGATAAAAACTTACACTCTTGATTTCTGGCTACATAAAAGCTGTTTTAATGATATTTCCATGCTGAACTGAGTTGTTCTGGGTCAAATATGAAGGTAAACCCACTTTCCTTTCAGTATTTTGCTGCAATTGGCAGAAATCAGCTCATTTGGCTTTTAAGCGCATAAAAACTTACACTCTTGATTTCTGGATAAATAAAAGCTGTTATATTGATATTTCCAGACTGAGTTGTTCTGGGTCAAATATGAAGGCAAACCCACTTTCCTTTCAGTATTTTGCTGCAATTGGCAGAAACAAGCTCATTCGGCCTGAAAATGCTTTTAAGCACATTTAAACTTACACTCTTGATTTCTGGCTAAATAAAAGCTGTTGCAATGATATTTCCATGCTGAACTGAGTTGTTCTGGGTCAAATATGAAGGCAAACCCACTTTCCTTTCAGTATTTTGCTGCAATTGGCAGAAACAAGCATATTTGGTCATTCGGCCTGAAAATGCTTTTAAGCGCATAAAAACTTACACTCTTGATTTCTGGCTAAATAAAAGCTGTTGCAATGATATTTCCATGCTGAACTGAGTTGTTCTGGGTCAAATATGAAGGCAAACCCACTTTCCTTTTAGTATTTTGCTGCAATTGGCAGAAATCAGCTCACTTGGCTTTTATGCGCATAAAAACTTACACTCTTGATTTCTGGCTAAATAAAAGCTGTTGCAATGATATTTCCATGCTGAACTGAGTTGTTTTGGTTCAAATATGAAGGCAAACCCACTTTCCTTTCAGTATTTTGCTGCAATTGGCAGAAACAAGCTCATTTGGCCTGAAAATGCTTTTAAGCGCATAAAAACTTACACTCTTGATTTCTGGCTAAATAAAAGCTGTTGCAATGATATTTCCATGCTGAACTGAGTTGTTCTGGGTCAAACATGAAGGCAAACCCACTTTCCTTTCAGTATTTTGCTGCAATTGGGAGAAACAAACATATTTGCTCATTCGGCCTGAAAATGCTTTTGAGCGCACAAAAACTTACACTCTTGATTTCTGGCTAAATAAAAGCTGTTGCAATGATATTTCCATGCTGAACTGAGTTGTTCTGGGTCAAATATGAAGGCAAACCCACTTTCCTTTCAGTATTTTTCTGCAATTGGCAGAAATCAGCTCATTTGGCTTTTAAGCGCATAAAAACTTACACTCTTGATTTCTGGCTAAATAAAAGCTGTTGCAATGATATTTCCATGCTGAACTGAGTTGTTCTGGGTCAAATATGAAGGCAAACCCACTTTCCTTTCAGTATTTTGCTGCAATTGGCAGAAACAAGCATATTTGCTCATTTGGCCTGAAAATGCTTTTAAGCGCATAAAAACTTACACTCTTGATTTCTGGCTAAATAAAAGCTGTTTTAATGATATTTCCATGCTGAACTGAGTTGTTCTGGGTCAAATATGAAGACAAACCCACTTTCCGTTCAGTATTTTGCTGCAATTGGGAGAAACAAGCATATTTGCTCATTCGGCCTGAAAATGCTTTTAAGCGGATAAAAACTTACACTCTTGATTTCTGACTACATAAAAGCTGTTTTAATGATATTTCCATGCTGAACTGAGTTGTTCTGGGTCAAATATGAAGGTAAACCCACTTTCCTTTCAGTATTTTCCTGCAATTGGCAGAAATCAGCTCATTTGGCTTTTAAGCGAGTAAAAACTTACACTCTTGATTTCTGGCTAAATAAAAGCTGTTGCAATGATATTTCCATGCTGAACTGAATTGTTCTGGGTCAAATATGAAGGAAAACCCACTTTCCTTTCAGTATTTTGCTGCAATTGGCAGAAACAAGCATATTTGGTCATTCGGCCTGAAAATGCTTTTAAGCGCATAAAAACTTACACTCTTGATTTCTGGCTAAATAAAAGCTGTTGCAATGATATTTCCATGCTGAACTGAGTTGTTCTGGGTCAAATATGAAGGCAAACCCACTTTCCGTTCAGTATTTTGCTGCAATTGGGAGAAACAAGCATATTTGCTCATTCGGCCTGAAAATGCTTTTAAGCGGATAAAAAACTTACACTCTTGATTTCTGGCTACATAAAAGCTGTTTTAATGATATTTCCATGCTGAACTGAGTTGTTCTGGGTCAAATATGAAGGTAAACCCACTTTCCTTTCAGTATTTTGCTGCAATTGGCAGAAATCAGCTCATTTGGCTTTTAAGCGAGTAAAAACTTACACTCTTGATTTCTGGCTAAATAAAAGCTGTTGCAATGATATTTCCATGCTGAACTGAGTTGTTCTGGTTCAAATATGAAGGCAAACCCACTTTCCTTTTAGTATTTTGCTGCAATTGGCAGAAACAAGCTCATTTGGCCTGAAAATGCTTTTAAGCGCATAAAAACTAACACTCTTGATTTCTGGCTAAATAAAAGCTGTTGCAATGATATTTCCATGCTGAACTGAGTTGTTTTGGTTCAAAAATGAAGGCAAACCCACTTTCCTTTCAGTATTTTGCTGCAATTGGCAGAAACAAGCATATTTGCTCATTCGGCCTGAAAATGCTTTTAAGCGGATAAAAACTTACACTCTTGATTTCTGGCTACATAAATGCTGTTTTAATGATATTTCCATGCTGAACTGAGTTGTTCTGGGTCAAATATGAAGGCAAACCCACTTTCCTTTCAGTATTTTGCTGCAATTGGCGGAAATCAGCTCATTTGGCTTTTAAGCGAATAAAAACTTACACTCTTGATTTCTGGCTAAATAAAAGCTGTTGCAATGATATTTCCATGCTGAACTGAGTTGTTTTGGTTCAAAAATGAAGGCAAACCCACTTTCCTTTCAGTATTTTGCTGCAATTGGCAGAAACAAGCATATTTGCTCATTCGGCCTGAAAATGCTTTTAAGCGGATAAAAACTTACACTCTTGATTTCTGGCTACATAAAAGCTGTTTTAATGATATTTCCATGCTGAACTGAGTTGTTCTGGGTCAAATATGAAGGTAAACCCACTTTCCTTTCAGTATTTTGCTGCAATTGGCAGAAATCAGCTCATTTGGCTTTTAAGCGAGTAAAAACTTACACTCTTGATTTCTGGCTAAATAAAAGCTGTTGCAATGATATTTCCATGCTGAACTGAGTTGTTCTGGGTCAAACATCAAGGCAAACCCACTTTCCTTTCAGTATTTTGCTGCAATTGGGAGAAACAAACATATTTGCTCATTCGGCCTGAAAATGCTTTTGAGCGCACAAAAACTTACACTCTTGATTTCTGGATAAATAAAAGCTGTTGCAATGATATTTCCATGCTGAACTGAGTTGTTCTGGGTCAGACATAAAGGCAAACCCACTTTCCTTTCAGTATTTTTCTGCAATTGGCAGAAATCAGCTCATTTGGCTTTTAAGCGCATAAAAACTTACACTCTTGATTTCTGGCTAAATAAAAGCTGTTGCAATGATATTTCCATGCTGAACTGAATTGTTCTGGGTCAAATATGAAGGCAAACCCACTTTCCGTCAGTATTTTGCTGCAATTGGCAGAAATCAGCTCATTTGGTTTTAAGCGCATAAAAACTTACACTCTTGATTTCTGGCTAAATAAAAGCTGTTGCAATGATATTTCCATGCTGAACTGAGTTGTTCTGGTTCAAATATGAAGGCAAACCCACTTTCCTTTCAGTATTTTGCTGCAATTGGCAGAAACAAGCTCATTCGGCCTGAAAATGCTTTTAAGCGCATAAAAACTTACACTCTTGATTTCTGGCTAAATAAAAGCTGTTGCAATGATATTTCCATGCTGAACTGAGTTGTTCTGGCTCAAATATGAAGGCAAACCCACTTTCCGTTCAGTATTTTGCTGCAATTGGGAGAAACAAGCATATTTGCTCATTCGGCCTGAAAATGCTTTTAAGCGGATAAAAACTTACACTCTTGATTTCTGACTACATAAAAGCTGTTTTAATGATATTTCCATGCTGAACTGAGTTGTTCTGGGTCAAATATGAAGGTAAACCCACTTTCCTTTCAGTATTTTCCTGCAATTGGCAGAAATCAGCTCATTTGGCTTTTAAGCGAGTAAAAACTTACACTCTTGATTTCTGGCTAAATAAAAGCTGTTGCAATGATATTTCCATGCTGAACTGAATTGTTCTGGGTCAAATATGAAGGAAAACCCACTTTCCTTTCAGTATTTTGCTGCAATTGGCAGAAACAAGCATATTTGGTCATTCGGCCCGAAAATGCTTTTAAGGGCATAAAAACTTACACTCTTGATTTCTGGCTAAATAAAAGCTGTTGCAATGATATTTCCATGCTGAACTGAGTTGTTCTGGGTCAAATATGAAGGCAAACCCACTTTCCGTTCAGTATTTTGCTGCAATTGGGAGAAACAAGCATATTTCCTCATTCGGCCTGAAAATGCTTTTAAGCGGATAAAAAACTTACACTCTTGATTTCTGGCTACATAAAAGCTGTTTTAATGATATTTCCATGCTGAACTGAGTTGTTCTGGGTCAAATATGAAGGTAAACCCACTTTCCTTTCAGTATTTTGCTGCAATTGGCAGAAATCAGCTCATTTGGCTTTTAAGCGAGTAAAAACTTACACTCTTGATTTCTGGCTAAATAAAAGCTGTTGCAATGATATTTCCATGCTGAACTGAGTTGTTCTGGTTCAAATATGAAGGCAAACCCACTTTCCTTTTAGTATTTTGCTGCAATTGGCAGAAACAAGCTCATTTGGCCTGAAAATGCTTTTAAGCGCATAAAAACTTACACTCTTGATTTCTGGCTAAATAAAAGCTGTTGCAATGATATTTCCATGCTGAACTGAGTTGTTTTGGTTCAAAAATGAAGGCAAACCCACTTTCCTTTCAGTATTTTGCTGCAATTGGCAGAAACAAGCATATTTGCTCATTCGGCCTGAAAATGCTTTTAAGCGGATAAAAACTTACACTCTTGATTTCTGGCTACATAAATGCTGTTTTAATGATATTTCCATGCTGAACTGAGTTGTTCTGGGTCAAATATGAAGGTAAACCCACTTTCCTTTCAGTATTTTGCTGCAATTGGCAGAAATCAGCTCATTTGGCTTTTAAGCGAGTAAAAACTTACACTCTTGATTTCTGGATAAATAAAAGCTGTTGCAATGATATTTCCATGCTGAACTGAGTTGTTCTGGGTCAAACATGAAGGCAAACCCACTTTCCTTTCAGTATTTTTCTGCAATTGGCAGAAATCAGCTCATTTGGCTTTTAAGCGCATAAAAACTTACACTCTTGATTTCTGGCTAAATAAAAGCTGTTGCAATGATATTTCCATGCTGAACTGAATTGTTCTGGGTCAAATATGAAGGCAAACCCACTTTCCGTCAGTATTTTGCTGCAATTGGCAGAAATCAGCTTATTTGGTTTTAAGCGCATAAAAACTTACACTCTTGATTTCTGGCTAAATAAAAGCTGTTGCAATGATATTTCCATGCTGAACTGAGTTGTTCTGGTTCAAATATGAAGGCAAACCCACTTTCCTTTCAGTATTTTGCTGCAATTGGCAGAAACAAGCTCATTCGGCCTGAAAATGCTTTTAAGCGCATAAAAACTTACACTCTTGATTTCTGGCTAAATAAAAGCTGTTGCAATGATATTTCCATGCTGAACTGAGTTGTTCTGGCTCAAATATGAAGGCAAACCCACTTTCCTTTCAGTATTTTGCTGCAATTGGCGGAAATCAGCTCATTTGGCTTTTAAGCGAATAAAAACTTACACTCTTGATTTCTGGCTAAATAAAAGCTGTTGCAATGATATTTCCATGCTGAACTGAGTTGTTTTGGTTCAAAAATGAAGGCAAACCCACTTACCTTTCAGTATTTTGCTGCAATTGGCAGAAACAAGCTCATTCGGCCTGAAAATGCTTTTAAGCGCATAAAAACTTACACTCTTGATTTCTGGATAAATAAAAGCTGTTATAATGATATTTCCAGACTGAGTTGTTCTGGGTCAAATATGAAGGCAAACCCACTTTCCTTTCAGTATTTTGCTGCAATTGGCGGAAATCAGCTCATTTGGCTTTTAAGCGAATAAAAACTTACACTCTTGATTTCTGGCTAAATAAAAGCTGTTGCAATGATATTTCCATGCTGAACTGAGTTGTTTTGGTTCAAAAATGAAGGCAAACCCACTTTCCTTTCAGTATTTTGCTGCAATTGGCAGAAACAAGCTCATTCGGCCTGAAAATGCTTTTAAGCGCATAAAAACTTACACTCTTGATTTCTGGATAAATAAAAGCTGTTATAATGATATTTCCAGACTGAGTTGTTCTGGGTCAAATATGAAGGCAAACCCACTTTCCTTTCAGTATTTTGCTGCAATTGGCAGAAACAAGCTCATTCGGCCTGAAAATGCTTTTAAGCACATTTAAACTTACACTCTTGATTTCTGGCTAAATAAAAGCTGTTGCAATGATATTTCCATGCTGAACTGAGTTGTTCTGGGTCAAATATGAAGGCAAACCCACTTTCCTTTCAGTATTTTGCTGCAATTGGCAGAAACAAGCATATTTGGTCATTCGGCCTGAAAATGCTTTTAAGCGCATAAAAACTTACACTCTTGATTTCTGGCTACATAAAAGCTGTTTTAATGATATTTCCATGCTGAACTGAGTTGTTCTGGGTCAAATATGAAGGTAAACCCACTTTCCTTTCAGTATTTTCCTGCAATTGGAAGAAATCAGCTCATTTGGCTTTTAAGCGAGTAAAAACTTACACTCTTGATTTCTGGCTAAATAAAAGCTGTTGCAATGATATTTCCATGCTGAACTGAATTGTTCTGGGTCAAATATGAAGGAAAACCCACTTTCCTTTCAGTATTTTGCTGCAATTGGCAGAAACAAGCATATTTGGTCATTCGGCCCGAAAATGCTTTTAAGCGCATAAAAACTTACACTCTTGATTTCTGGCTAAATAAAAGCTGTTGCAATGATATTTCCATGCTGAACTGAGTTGTTCTGGGTCAAATATGAAGGCAAACCCACTTTCCGTTCAGTATTTTGCTGCAATTGGGAGAAACAAGCATATTTGCTCATTCGGCCTGAAAATACTTTTAAGCGGATAAAAACTTACACTCTTGATTTCTGGCTACATAAAAGCTGTTTTAATGATATTTCCATGCTGAACTGAGTTGTTCTCGGTCAAATATGAAGGTAAACCCACTTTCCTTTCAGTATTTTGCTGCAATTGGCAGAAATCAGCTCATTTGGCTTTTAAGCGAGTAAAAACTTACACTCTTGATTTCTGGCTAAATAAAAGCTGTTGCAATGATATTTCCATGCTGAACTGAGTTGTTCTGGTTCAAATATGAAGGCAAACCCACTTTCCTTTTAGTATTTTGCTGCAATTGGCAGAAACAAGCTCATTTGGCCTGAAAATGCTTTTAAGCGCATAAAAACTAACACTCTTGATTTCTGGCTAAATAAAAGCTGTTGCAATGATATTTCCATGCTGAACTGAGTTGTTCTGGGTCAAACATCAAGGCAAACCCACTTTCCTTTCAGTATTTTGCTGCAATTGGGAGAAACAAACATATTTGCTCATTCGGCCTGAAAATGCTTTTGAGCGCACAAAAACTTACACTCTTGATTTCTGGATAAATAAAAGCTGTTGCAATGATATTTCCATGCTGAACTGAGTTGTTCTGGGTCAAATATGAAGGCAAACCCACTTTCCTTTCAGTATTTTGCTGCAATTGGCAGAAACAAGCTCATTCGGCCTGAAAATGCTTTTAAGCGCATAAAAACTTACACTCTTGATTTCTGGCTAAATAAAAGCTGTTGCAATGATATTTCCATGCTGAACTGAGTTGTTCTGGCTCAAATATGAAGGCAAACCCACTTTCCTTTCAGTATTTTGCTGCAATTGGCGGAAATCAGCTTATTTGGCTTTTAAGCGAATAAAAACTTACACTCTTGATTTCTGGCTAAATAAAAGCTGTTGCAATGATATTTCCATGCTGAACTGAGTTGTTTTGGTTCAAAAATGAAGGCAAACCCACTTTCCTTTCAGTATTTTGCTGCAATTGGCAGAAACAAGCTCATTCGGCCTGAAAATGCTTTTAAGCGCATAAAAACTTACACTCTTGATTTCTGGATAAATAAAAGCTGTTATAATGATATTTCCAGACTGAGTTGTTCTGGGTCAAATATGAAGGCAAACCCACTTTCCTTTCAGTATTTTGCTGCAATTGGCAGAAACAAGCTCATTCGGCCTGAAAATGCTTTTAAGCACATTTAAACTTACACTCTTGATTTCTGGCTAAATAAAAGCTGTTGCAATGATATTTCCATGCTGAACTGAGTTGTTCTGGGTCAAATATGAAGGCAAACCCACTTTCCTTTCAGTATTTTGCTGCAATTGGCAGAAACAAGCATATTTGGTCATTCGGCCTGAAAATGCTTTTAAGCGCATAAAAACTTACACTCTTGATTTCTGGCTAAATAAAAGCTGTTGCAATGATATTTCCATGCTGAACTGAGTTGTTCTGGGTCAAATATGAAGGCAAACCCACTTTCCTTTCAGTATTTTGCTGCAATTGGCAGAAACAAGCACATTCGGCCTGAAAATGCTTTTAAGCGCATAAAAACTTACACTCTTGATTTCTGGCTAAATAAAAGCTGTTGCAATGATATTTCCATGCTGAACTGAGTTGTTCTGGTTCAAATATGAAGGCAAACCCACTTTCCTTTCAGTATTTTGCTGCAATTGGCAGAAACAAACTCATTCGGCCTGAAAATGCTTTTAAGCGCATAAAAACTTACACTCTTGATTTCTGGCTAAATAAAAGCTGTTGCAATGATATTTCCATGCTGAACTGAGTTGTTCTGGGTCAAATATGAAGGCAAACCCACTTTCCTTTCAGTATTTTGCTGCAATTGGCAGAAACAAGCATATTTGGTCATTCGGCCTGAAAATGCTTTTAAGCGCATAAAAACTTACACTCTTGATTTCTGGCTAAATAAAAGCTGTTGCAATGATATTTCCATGCTGAACTGAGTTGTTCTGGGTCAAATATGAAGGCAAACCCACTTTCCTTTCAGTATTTTGCTGCAATTGGCAGAAACAAGCACATTCGGCCTGAAAATGCTTTTAAGCGCATAAAAACTTACACTCTTGATTTCTGGCTAAATAAAAGCTGTTGCAATGATATTTCCATGCTGAACTGAGTTGTTCTGGCTCAAATATGAAGGCAAACCCACTTTCCTTTCAGTATTTTGCTGCAATTGGCGGAAATCAGCTCATTTGGCTTTTAAGCGAATAAAAACTTACACTCTTGATTTCTGGCTAAATAAAAGCTGTTGCAATGATATTTCCATGCTGAACTGAGTTGTTTTGGTTCAAAAATGAAGGCAAACCCACTTTCCTTTCAGTATTTTGCTGCAATTGGCAGAAACAAGCTCATTCGGCCTGAAAATGCTTTTAATCGCATAAAAACTTACACTCTTGATTTCTGGATAAATAAAAGCTGTTATAATGATATTTCCAGACTGAGTTGTTCTGGGTCAAATATGAAGGCAAACCCACTTTCCTTTCAGTATTTTGCTGCAATTGGCAGAAACAAGCTCATTCGGCCTGAAAATGCTTTTAAGCACATTTAAACTTACACTATTGATTTCTGGCTAAATAAAAGCTGTTGCAATGATATTTCCATACTGAACTGAGTTGTTCTGGGTCAAATATGAAGGCAAACCCACTTTCCTTTCAGTATTTTGCTGCAATTGGCAGAAACAAGCATATTTGCTCATTTGGCCTGAAAATGCTTTTAAGCGCATAAAAACTTACACTCTTGATTTCTGGCTAAATAAAAGCTGTTTTAATGATATTTCCATGCTGAACTGAGTTGTTCTGGGTCAAATATGAAGACAAACCCACTTTCCGTTCAGTATTTTGCTGCAATTGGGAGAAACAAGCATATTTGCTCATTCGGCCTGAAAATGCTTTTAAGCGGATAAAAACTTACACTCTTGATTTCTGGCTACATAAAAGCTGTTTTAATGATATTTCCATGCTGAACTGAGTTGTTCTGGGTCAAATATGAAGGTAAACCCACTTTCCTTTCAGTATTTTCCTGCAATTGGCAGAAATCAGCTCATTTGGATTTTAAGCGAGTAAAAACTTACACTCTTGATTTCTGGCTAAATAAAAGCTGTTGCAATGATATTTCCATGCTGAACTGAATTGTTCTGGGTCAAATATGAAGGAAAACCCACTTTCCTTTCAGTATTTTGCTGCAATTGGCAGAAACAAGCATATTTGGTCATTCGGCCTGAAAATGCTTTTAAGCGCATAAGAACTTACACTCTTGATTTCTGGCTAAATAAAAGCTGTTGCAATGATATTTCCATGCTGAACTGAGTTGTTCTGGGTCAAATATGAAGGCAAACCCACTTTCCTTTCAGTATTTTGCTGCAATTGGCAGAAATCAGCTCATTTGGCTTTTAAGCGAGTAAAAACTTACACTCTTGATTTCTGGCTAAATAAAAGCTGTTGCAATGATATTTCCATGCTGAACTGAGTTGTTCTGGGTCAAACATCAAGGCAAACCCACTTTCCTTTCAGTATTTTGCTGCAATTGGCGGAAATCAGCTCATTTGGCTTTTAAGCGAATAAAAACTTACACTCTTGATTTCTGGCTAAATAAAAGCTGTTGCAATGATATTTCCATGCTGAACTGAGTTGTTTTGGTTCAAAAATGAAGGCAAACCCACTTTCCTTTCAGTATTTTGCTGCAATTGGCAGAAACAAGCTCATTCGGCCTGAAAATGCTTTTAAGCGCATAAAAACTTACACTCTTGATTTCTGGATAAATAAAAGCTGTTATAATGATATTTCCAGACTGAGTTGTTCTGGGTCAAATATGAAGGCAAACCACCTTTCCTTTTAGTATTTTGCTGCAATTGGCAGAAACAAGCTCATTTGGCCTGAAAATGCTTTTAAGCGCATAAAAACTAACACTCTTGATTTCTGGCTAAATAAAAGCTGTTGCAATGATATTTCCATGCTGAACTGAGTTGTTCTGGGTCAAACATCAAGGCAAACCCACTTTCCTTTCAGTATTTTGCTGCAATTGGCGGAAATCAGCTCATTTGGCTTTTAAGCGAATAAAAACTTACACTCTTGATTTCTGGCTAAATAAAAGCTGTTGCAATGATATTTCCATGCTGAACTGAGTTGTTTTGGTTCAAAAATGAAGGCAAACCCACTTTCCTTTCAGTATTTTGCTGCAATTGGCAGAAACAAGCTCATTCGGCCTGAAAATGCTTTTAAGCGCATAAAAACTTACACTCTTGATTTCTGGATAAATAAAAGCTGTTATAATGATATTTCCAGACTGAGTTGTTCTGGGTCAAATATGAAGGCAAACCCACTTTCCTTTCAGTATTTTTCTGCAATTGGCAGAAACAAGCATATTTGCTCATTCGGCCTGAAAATGCTTTTAAGCGCATAAAAACTTACACTCTTGATTTCTGGCTAAATAAAAGCTGTTGCAATGATATTTCCATGCTGTACTGAGTTGTTCTGGGTCAAATATGAAGGCAAACCCACTTTCCTTTCAGTATTTTGCTGCAATTGGCAGAAACAAGCATATTTGCTCATTCGGCCTGAAAATGCTTTTAAGCGCATAAAAACTTACACTCTTGATATCTGGCTAAATAAAAGCTGTTGCAATGATATTTCCATGCTGAACTGAGTTGTTCTGGGTCAAATATGAAGGCAAACCCACTTTCCTTTCAGTATTTTGCTGCAATTGGCAGAAACAAGCTCATTCGGCCTGAAAATGCTTTTAAGCACATTTAAACTTACACTCTTGATTTCTGGCTAAATAAAAGCTGTTGCAATGATATTTCCATGCTGAACTGAGTTGTTCTTGGTCAAATATGAAGGCAAACCCACTTTCCTTTCAGTATTTTGCTGCAATTGGCGGAAATCAGCTCATTTGGCTTTTAAGCGAATAAAAACTTACACTCTTGATTTCTGGCTAAATAAAAGCTGTTGCAATGATATTTCCATGCTGAACTGAGTTGTTTTGGTTCAAAAATGAAGGCAAACCCACTTTCCTTTCAGTATTTTGCTGCAATTGGCAGAAACAAGCTCATTCGGCCTGAAAATGCTTTTAATCGCATAAAAACTTACACTCTTGATTTCTGGATAAATAAAAGCTGTTATAATGATATTTCCAGACTGAGTTGTTCTGGGTCAAATATGAAGGCAAACCCACTTTCCTTTCAGTATTTTGCTGCAATTGGCAGAAACAAGCTCATTCGGCCTGAAAATGCTTTTAAGCACATTTAAACTTACACTCTTGATTTCTGGCTAAATAAAAGCTGTTGCAATGATATTTCCATGCTGAACTGAGTTGTTCTGGGTCAAATATGAAGGCAAACCCACTTTCCTTTCAGTATTTTGCTGCAATTGGCAGAAACAAGCATATTTGGTCATTCGGCCTGAAAATGCTTTTAAGCGCATAAAAACTTACACTCTTGATTTCTGGCTAAATAAAAGCTGTTGCAATGATATTTCCATGCTGAACTGAGTTGTTCTGGGTCAAATATGAAGGCAAACCCACTTTCCTTTCAGTATTTTGCTGCAATTGGCAGAAACAAGCATATTTCCTCATTTGGCCTGAAAATGCTTTTAAGCGCATAAAAACTTACACTCTTGATTTCTGGCTAAATAAAAGCTGTTGCAATGATATTTCCATGCTGAACTGAGTTGTTCTGGGTCAAATATGAAGGTAAACCCACTTTCCTTTCAGTATTTTGCTGCAATTGGCAAATACAAGCTCATTTGGCCAGAAAATGCTTTTAAGCGCATAAAAACTTACACTCTTGATTTCTGGCTAAATAAAAGCTGTTGCAATGATATTTCCATGCTGAACTGAGTTGTTCTGGGTCAAACATGAAGGCAAACCCACTTTCCTTTCAGTATTTTGCTGCAATTGGGAGAAACAAACATATTTGCTCATTCGGCCTGAAAATGCTTTTGAGCGCACAAAAACTTACTCTCTTGATTTCTGGCTAAATAAAAGCTGTTGCAATGATATTTCCATGCTGAACTGAGTTGTTCTGGGTCAAATATGAAGGCAAACCCACTTTCCTTTCAGTATTTTTCTGCAATTGGCAGAAATCAGCTCATTTGGCTTTTAAGCGCATAAAAACTTACACTCTTGATTTCTGGCTAAATAAAAGCTGTTGCAATGATATTTCCATGCTGAACTGAGTTGTTCTGGGTCAAATATGAAGGCAAACCCACTTTCCTTTCAGTATTTTGCTGCAATTGGCAGAAACAAGCATATTTGCTCATTCGGCCTGAAAATGCATTTAAGCGCATAAAAACTTACACTCTTGATTGCTGGCTAAATAAAAGCTGTTGCAATGATATTTCCATGCTGAACTGAGTTGTTCTGGGTCAAATATGAAGGCAAACCTACTTTCCTTTCAGTATTTTGCTGCAATTGGCAGAAATCAGCTCATTTGGCCTGAAAATGCTTTTAAGCGAATAAAAACTTACACTCTTGATTTCTGGCTAAATAAAAGCTGTTGCAATGATATTTCCATGCTGAACTGAGTTGTTCTGGGTCAAATATGAAGGCAAACCCACTTTCCTTTCAGTATTTTGCTGCAATTGGCAGAAACAAGCATATTTGCTCATTCGGCCTGAAAATGCTTTTAAGCGCATAAAAACTTACACTCTTGATTTCTGGCTAAATAAAAGCTGTTGCAATGATATTTCCATGCTGAACTGAGTTGTTCTGGGTCAAATATGAAGGCAAACCCACTTTCCTTTCAGTATTTTGCTGCAATTAGCAGAAATCAGCTCATTTGGCCTGAAAATGCTTTTAAGCGCATAAAAACTTACACTCTTGACTTCTGGCTAAATAAAAGCTGTTGCAATGATATTTCCATGCTGAACTGAGTTGTTCTGGGTCAAATATGAAGGCAAACCCACTTTCCTTTCAGTATTTTGCTGCAATTGGCAGAAATCAGCTCATTTGGCCCGAAAATGCTTTTAAGCGCATAAAAACTTACACTCTTGATTTCTGGCTAAATAAAAGCTGTTGCAATGATATTTCCATGCTGAACTGAGTTGTTCTGGGTCAAATATGAAGGCAAACCCACTTTCCTTTCAGTATTTTGCTGCAATTGGCAGAAACAAGCATATTTGCTCATTCGGCCTGAAAATGCTTTTAAGCGCATAAAAACTTACACTCTTGATTTCTGGCTAAATAAAAGCTGTTGCAATGATATTTCCATGCTGAACTGAGTTGTTCTGGGTCAAATATGAAGACAAACCCACTTTCCGTTCAGTATTTTGCTGCAATTGGGAGAAACAAGCATATTTGCTCATTCCGCCTGAAAATGCTTTTAAGCGGATAAAAACTTACACTCTTGATTTCTGGCTACATAAAAGCTGTTTTAATGATATTTCCATGCTGAACTGAGTTGTTCTGGGTCAAATATGAAGGTAAACCCACTTTCCTTTCAGTATTTTGCTGCAATTGGCAGAAATCAGCTCATTTGGCTTTTAAGCGAGTAAAAACTTACACTCTTGATTTCTGGATAAATAAAAGCTGTTATAATGATATTTCCAGACTGAGTTGTTCTGGGTCAAATATGAAGGCAAACCCACTTTCCTTTCAGTATTTTGCTGCAATTGGCAGAAACAAGCTCATTCGGCCTGAAAATGCTTTTAAGCACATTTAAACTTACACTCTTGATTTCTGGCTAAATAAAAGCTGTTGCAATGATATTTCCATGCTGAACTGAGTTGTTCTGGGTCAAATATGAAGGCAAACCCACTTTCCTTTCAGTATTTTGCTGCAATTGGCAGAAACAAGCATATTTGGTCATTCGGCCTGAAAATGCTTTTAAGCGCATAAAAACTTACACTCTTGATTTCTGGCTAAATAAAAGCTGTTGCAATGATATTTCCATGCTGAACTGAGTTGTTCTGGGTCAAATATGAAGGCAAACCCACTTTCCTTTTAGTATTTTGCTGCAATTGGCAGAAATCAGCTCATTTGGCTTTTATGCGCATAAAAACTTACACTCTTGATTTCTGGCTAAATAAAAGCTGTTGCAATGATATTTCCATGCTGAACTGAGTTGTTTTGGTTCAAATATGAAGGCAAACCCACTTTCCTTTCAGTATTTTGCTGCAATTGGCAGAAACAAGCATATTTCCTCATTTGGCCTGAAAATGCTTTTAGGCGCATAAAAACTTACACTCTGGATTTCTGGCTAAATAAAAGCTGTTGCAATGATATTTCCATGCTGAACTGAGTTGTTCTGGGTCAAATATGAAGGTAAACCCACTTTCCTTTCAGTATTTTGCTGCAATTGGCAGAAACAAGCTCATTTGGCCTGAAAATGCTTTTAAGCGCATAAAAACTTACACTCTTGATTTCTGGCTAAATAAAAGCTGTTGCAATGATATTTCCATGCTGAACTGAGTTGTTCTGGGTCAAACATGAAGGCAAACCCACTTTCCTTTCAGTATTTTGCTGCAATTGGGAGAAACAAACATATTTGCTCATTCGGCCTGAAAATGCTTTTGAGCGCACAAAAACTTACACTCTTGATTTCTGGCTAAATAAAAGCTGTTGCAATGATATTTCCATGCTGAACTGAGTTGTTCTGGGTCAAATATGAAGGCAAACCCACTTTCCTTTCAGTATTTTTCTGCAATTGGCAGAAATCAGCTCATTTGGCTTTTAAGCGCATAAAAACTTACACTCTTGATTTCTGGCTAAATAAAAGCTGTTGCAATGATATTTCCATGCTGAACTGAGTTGTTCTGGGTCAAATATGAAGGCAAACCCACTTTCCTTTCAGTATTTTGCTGCAATTGGCAGAAACAAGCATATTTGCTCATTTGGCCTGAAAATGCTTTTAAGCGCATAAAAACTTACACTCTTGATTTCTGGCTAAATAAAAGCTGTTTTAATGATATTTCCATGCTGAACTGAGTTGTTCTGGGTCAAATATGAAGACAAACCCACTTTCCGTTCAGTATTTTGCTGCAATTGGGAGAAACAAGCATATTTGCTCATTCGGCCTGAAAATGCTTTTAAGCGGATAAAAACTTACACTCTTGATTTCTGACTACATAAAAGCTGTTTTAATGATATTTCCATGCTGAACTGAGTTGTTCTGGGTCAAAAAAGAAGGTAAACCCACTTTCCTTTCAGTATTTTCCTGCAATTGGCAGAAATCAGCTCATTTGGCTTTTAAGCGAGTAAAAACTTACACTCTTGATTTCTGGCTAAATAAAAGCTGTTGCAATGATATTTCCATGCTGAACTGAATTGTTCAGGGTCAAATATGAAGGAAAACCCACTTTCCTTTCAGTATTTTGCTGCAATTGGCAGAAACAAGCATATTTGGTCATTCGGCCCGAAAATGCTTTTAAGCGCATAAAAACTTACACTCTTGATTTCTGGCTAAATAAAAGCTGTTGCAATGATATTTCCATGCTGAACTGAGTTGTTCTGGGTCAAATATGAAGGCAAACCCACTTTCCGTTCAGTATTTTGCTGCAATTGGGAGAAACAAGCATATTTGCTCATTCGGCCTGAAAATGCTTTTAAGCGGATAAAAAACTTACACTCTTGATTTCTGGCTACATAAAAGCTGTTTTAATGATATTTCCATGCTGAACTGAGTTGTTCTGGGTCAAATATGAAGGTAAACCCACTTTCCTTTCAGTATTTTGCTGCAATTGGCAGAAATCAGCTCATTTGGCTTTTAAGCGAGTAAAAACTTACACTCTTGATTTCTGGCTAAATAAAAGCTGTTGCAATGATATTTCCATGCTGAACTGAGTTGTTCTGGTTCAAATATGAAGGCAAACCCACTTTCCTTTTAGTATTTTGCTGCAATTGGCAGAAACAAGCTCATTTGGCCTGAAAATGCTTTTAAGCGCATAAAAACTAACACTCTTGATTTCTGGCTAAATAAAAGCTGTTGCAATGATATTTCCATGCTGAACTGAGTTGTTCTGGGTCAAACATCAAGGCAAACCCACTTTCCTTTCAGTATTTTGCTGCAATTGGGAGAAACAAACATATTTGCTCATTCGGCCTGAAAATGCTTTTGAGCGCACAAAAACTTACACTCTTGATTTCTGGATAAATAAAAGCTGTTGCAATGATATTTCCATGCTGAACTGAGTTGTTCTGGGTCAAATATGAAGGCAAACCCACTTTCCTTTCAGTATTTTGCTGCAATTGGCGGAAATCAGCTCATTTGGCTTTTAAGCGGATAAAAACTTACACTCTTGATTTCTGGCTACATAAAAGCTGTTTTAATGATATTTCCATGCTGAACTGAGTTGTTCTGGGTCAAATATGAAGGTAAACCCACTTTCCTTTCAGTATTTTGCTGCAATTGGCAGAAATCAGCTCATTTGGCTTTTAAGCGAGTAAAAACTTACACTCTTGATTTCTGGATAAATAAAAGCTGTTATAATGATATTTCCAGACTGAGTTGTTCTGGGTCAAATATGAAGGCAAACCCACTTTCCTTTCAGTATTTTGCTGCAATTGGCAGAAACAAGCTCATTCGGCCTGAAAATGCTTTTAAGCACATTTAAACTTACACTCTTGATTTCTGGCTAAATAAAAGCTGTTGCAATGATATTTCCATGCTGAACTGAGTTGTTCTGGGTCAAATATGAAGGCAAACCCACTTTCCTTTCAGTATTTTGCTGCAATTGGCAGAAACAAGCATATTTGGTCATTCGGCCTGAAAATGCTTTTAAGCGCATAAAAACTTACACTCTTGATTTCTGGCTAAATAAAAGCTGTTGCAATGATATTTCCATGCTGAACTGAGTTGTTCTGGGTCAAATATGAAGGCAAACCCACTTTCCTTTTAGTATTTTGCTGCAATTGGCAGAAATCAGCTCACTTGGCTTTTATGCGCATAAAAACTTACACTCTTGATTTCTGGCTAAATAAAAGCTGTTGCAATGATATTTCCATGCTGAACTGAGTTGTTTTGGTTCAAATATGAAGGCAAACCCACTTTCCTTTCAGTATTTTGCTGCAATTGGCAGAAACAAGCATATTTCCTCATTTGGCCTGAAAATGCTTTTAGGCGCATAAAAACTTACACTCTGGATTTCTGGCTAAATAAAAGCTGTTGCAATGATATTTCCATGCTGAACTGAGTTGTTCTGGGTCAAATATGAAGGTAAACCCACTTTCCTTTCAGTATTTTGCTGCAATTGGCAGAAACAAGCTCATTTGGCCTGAAAATGCTTTTAAGCGCATAAAAACTTACACTCTTGATTTCTGGCTAAATAAAAGCTGTTGCAATGATATTTCCATGCTGAACTGAGTTGTTTTGGTTCAAAAATGAAGGCAAACCCACTTTCCTTTCAGTATTTTGCTGCAATTGGCAGAAACAAGCATATTTGCTCATTCGGCCTGAAAATGCTTTTAAGCGGATAAAAACTTACACTCTTGATTTCTGGCTACATAAAAGCTGTTTTAATGATATTTCCATGCTGAACTGAGTTGTTCTGGGTCAAATATGAAGGTAAACCCACTTTCCTTTCAGTATTTTGCTGCAATTGGCAGAAATCAGCTCATTTGGCTTTTAAGCGAGTAAAAACTTACACTCTTGATTTCTGGCTAAATAAAAGCTGTTGCAATGATATTTCCATGCTGAACTGAGTTGTTCTGGGTCAAACATCAAGGCAAACCCACTTTCCTTTCAGTATTTTGCTGCAATTGGGAGAAACAAACATATTTGCTCATTCGGCCTGAAAATGCTTTTGAGCGCACAAAAACTTACACTCTTGATTTCTGGATAAATAAAAGCTGTTGCAATGATATTTCCATGCTGAACTGAGTTGTTCTGGGTCAAACATAAAGGCAAACCCACTTTCCTTTCAGTATTTTTCTGCAATTGGCAGAAATCAGCTCATTTGGCTTTTAAGCGCATAAAAACTTACACTCTTGATTTCTGGCTAAATAAAAGCTGTTGCAATGATATTTCCATGCTGAACTGAATTGTTCTGGGTCAAATATGAAGGCAAACCCACTTTCCGTCAGTATTTTGCTGCAATTGGCAGAAATCAGCTCATTTGGTTTTAAGCGCATAAAAACTTACATTCTTGATTTCTGGCTAAATAAAAGCTGTTGCAATGATATTTCCATGCTGAACTGAGTTGTTCTGGTTCAAATATGAAGGCAAACCCACTTTCCTTTCAGTATTTTGCTGCAATTGGCAGAAACAAGCATATTTGCTCATTTGGCCTGAAAATGCTTTTAAGCGCATAAAAACTTACACTCTTGATTTCTGGCTAAATAAAAGCTGTTTTAATGATATTTCCATGCTGAACTGAGTTGTTCTGGGTCAAATATGAAGACAAACCCACTTTCCGTTCAGTATTTTGCTGCAATTGGGAGAAACAAGCATATTTGCTCATTCGGCCTGAAAATGCTTTTAAGCGGATAAAAACTTACACTCTTGATTTCTGACTACATAAAAGCTGTTTTAATGATATTTCCATGCTGAACTGAGTTGTTCTGGGTCAAATATGAAGGTAAACCCACTTTCCTTTCAGTATTTTCCTGCAATTGGCAGAAATCAGCTCATTTGGCTTTTAAGCGAGTAAAAACTTACACTCTTGATTTCTGGCTAAATAAAAGCTGTTGCAATGATATTTCCATGCTGAACTGAATTGTTCTGGGTCAAATATGAAGGAAAACCCACTTTCCTTTCAGTATTTTGCTGCAATTGGCAGAAACAAGCATATTTGGTCATTCGGCCTGAAAATGCTTTTAAGCGCATAAAAACTTACACTCTTGATTTCTGGCTAAATAAAAGCTGTTGCAATGATATTTCCATGCTGAACTGAGTTGTTCTGGGTCAAATATGAAGGCAAACCCACTTTCCGTTCAGTATTTTGCTGCAATTGGGAGAAACAAGCATATTTGCTCATTCGGCCTGAAAATGCTTTTAAGCGGATAAAAAACTTACACTCTTGATTTCTGGCTACATAAAAGCTGTTTTAATGATATTTCCATGCTGAACTGAGTTGTTCTGGGTCAAATATGAAGGTAAACCCACTTTCCTTTCAGTATTTTGCTGCAATTGGCAGAAATCAGCTCATTTGGCTTTTAAGCGAGTAAAAACTTACACTCTTGATTTCTGGCTAAATAAAAGCTGTTGCAATGATATTTCCATGCTGAACTGAGTTGTTCTGGTTCAAATATGAAGGCAAACCCACTTTCCTTTTAGTATTTTGCTGCAATTGGCAGAAACAAGCTCATTTGGCCTGAAAATGCTTTTAAGCGCATAAAAACTAACACTCTTGATTTCTGGCTAAATAAAAGCTGTTGCAATGATATTTCCATGCTGAACTGAGTTGTTTTGGTTCAAAAATGAAGGCAAACCCACTTTCCTTTCAGTATTTTGCTGCAATTGGCAGAAACAAGCATATTTGCTCATTCGGCCTGAAAATGCTTTTAAGCGGATAAAAACTTACACTCTTGATTTCTGGCTACATAAATGCTGTTTTAATGATATTTCCATGCTGAACTGAGTTGTTCTGGGTCAAATATGAAGGCAAACCCACTTTCCTTTCAGTATTTTGCTGCAATTGGCGGAAATCAGCTCATTTGGCTTTTAAGCGAATAAAAACTTACACTCTTGATTTCTGGCTAAATAAAAGCTGTTGCAATGATATTTCCATGCTGAACTGAGTTGTTTTGGTTCAAAAATGAAGGCAAACCCACTTTCCTTTCAGTATTTTGCTGCAATTGGCAGAAACAAGCATATTTGCTCATTCGGCCTGAAAATGCTTTTAAGCGGATAAAAACTTACACTCTTGATTTCTGGCTACATAAAAGCTGTTTTAATGATATTTCCATGCTGAACTGAGTTGTTCTGGGTCAAATATGAAGGTAAACCCACTTTCCTTTCAGTATTTTGCTGCAATTGGCAGAAATCAGCTCATTTGGCTTTTAAGCGAGTAAAAACTTACACTCTTGATTTCTGGCTAAATAAAAGCTGTTGCAATGATATTTCCATGCTGAACTGAGTTGTTCTGGGTCAAACATCAAGGCAAACCCACTTTCCTTTCAGTATTTTGCTGCAATTGGGAGAAACAAACATATTTGCTCATTCGGCCTGAAAATGCTTTTGAGCGCACAAAAACTTACACTCTTGATTTCTGGATAAATAAAAGCTGTTGCAATGATATTTCCATGCTGAACTGAATTGTTCTGGGTCAAATATGAAGGCAAACCCACTTTCCTTTCAGTATTTTTCTGCAATTGGCAGAAATCAGCTCATTTGGCTTTTAAGCGCATAAAAACTTACACTCTTGATTTCTGGCTAAATAAAAGCTGTTGCAATGATATTTCCATGCTGAACTGAATTGTTCTGGGTCAAATATGAAGGCAAACCCACTTTCCGTCAGTATTTTGCTGCAATTGGCAGAAATCAGCTCATTTGGTTTTAAGCGCATAAAAACTTACATTCTTGATTTCTGGCTAAATAAAAGCTGTTGCAATGATATTTCCATGCTGAACTGAGTTGTTCTGGTTCAAATATGAAGGCAAACCCACTTTCCTTTCAGTATTTTGCTGCAATTGGCAGAAACAAGCTCATTCGGCCTGAAAATGCTTTTAAGCGCATAAAAACTTACACTCTTGATTTCTGGCTAAATAAAAGCTGTTGCAATGATATTTCCATGCTGAACTGAGTTGTTCTGGCTCAAATATGAAGGCAAACCCACTTTCCGTTCAGTATTTTGCTGCAATTGGGAGAAACAAGCATATTTGCTCATTCGGCCTGAAAATGCTTTTAAGCGGATAAAAACTTACACTCTTGATTTCTGACTACATAAAAGCTGTTTTAATGATATTTCCATGCTGAACTGAGTTGTTCTGGGTCAAATATGAAGGTAAACCCACTTTCCTTTCAGTATTTTCCTGCAATTGGCAGAAATCAGCTCATTTGGCTTTTAAGCGAGTAAAAACTTACACTCTTGATTTCTGGCTAAATAAAAGCTGTTGCAATGATATTTCCATGCTGAACTGAATTGTTCTGGGTCAAATATGAAGGAAAACCCACTTTCCTTTCAGTATTTTGCTGCAATTGGCAGAAACAAGCATATTTGGTCATTCGGCCCGAAAATGCTTTTAAGCGCATAAAAACTTACACTCTTGATTTCTGGCTAAATAAAAGCTGTTGCAATGATATTTCCATGCTGAACTGAATTGTTCTGGGTCAAATATGAAGGCAAACCCACTTTCCGTCAGTATTTTGCTGCAATTGGCAGAAATCAGCTCATTTGGTTTTAAGCGCATAAAAACTTACATTCTTGATTTCTGGCTAAATAAAAGCTGTTGCAATGATATTTCCATGCTGAACTGAGTTGTTCTGGTTCAAATATGAAGGCAAACCCACTTTCCTTTCAGTATTTTGCTGCAATTGGCAGAAACAAGCTCATTCGGCCTGAAAATGCTTTTAAGCGCATAAAAACTTACACTCTTGATTTCTGGCTAAATAAAAGCTGTTGCAATGATATTTCCATGCTGAACTGAGTTGTTCTGGCTCAAATATGAAGGCAAACCCACTTTCCGTTCAGTATTTTGCTGCAATTGGGAGAAACAAGCATATTTGCTCATTCGGCCTGAAAATGCTTTTAAGCGGATAAAAACTTACACTCTTGATTTCTGACTACATAAAAGCTGTTTTAATGATATTTCCATGCTGAACTGAGTTGTTCTGGGTCAAATATGAAGGTAAACCCACTTTCCTTTCAGTATTTTCCTGCAATTGGCAGAAATCAGCTCATTTGGCTTTTAAGCGAGTAAAAACTTACACTCTTGATTTCTGGCTAAATAAAAGCTGTTGCAATGATATTTCCATGCTGAACTGAATTGTTCTGGGTCAAATATGAAGGAAAACCCACTTTCCTTTCAGTATTTTGCTGCAATTGGCAGAAACAAGCATATTTGGTCATTCGGCCCGAAAATGCTTTTAAGCGCATAAAAACTTACACTCTTGATTTCTGGCTAAATAAAAGCTGTTGCAATGATATTTCCATGCTGAACTGAGTTGTTCTGGGTCAAATATGAAGGCAAACCCACTTTCCGTTCAGTATTTTGCTGCAATTGGGAGAAACAAGCATATTTGGTCATTCGGCCTGAAAATGCTTTTAAGCGGATAAAAAACTTACACTCTTGATTTCTGGCTACATAAAAGCTGTTTTAATGATATTTCCATGCTGAACTGAGTTGTTCTGGGTCAAATATGAAGGTAAACCCACTTTCCTTTCAGTATTTTGCTGCAATTGGCAGAAATCAGCTCATTTGGCTTTTAAGCGAGTAAAAACTTACACTCTTGATTTCTGGCTAAATAAAAGCTGTTGCAATGATATTTCCATGCTGAACTGAGTTGTTCTGGTTCAAATATGAAGGCAAACCCACTTTCCTTTTAGTATTTTGCTGCAATTGGCAGAAACAAGCTCATTTGGCCTGAAAATGCTTTTAAGCGCATAAAAACTAACACTCTTGATTTCTGGCTAAATAAAAGCTGTTGCAATGATATTTCCATGCTGAACTGAGTTGTTTTGGTTCAAAAATGAAGGCAAACCCACTTTCCTTTCAGTATTTTGCTGCAATTGGCAGAAACAAGCATATTTGCTCATTCGGCCTGAAAATGCTTTTAAGCGGATAAAAACTTACACTCTTGATTTCTGGCTACATAAATGCTGTTTTAATGATATTTCCATGCTGAACTGAGTTGTTCTGGGTCAAATATGAAGGTAAACCCACTTTCCTTTCAGTATTTTGCTGCAATTGGCAGAAATCAGCTCATTTGGCTTTTAAGCGAGTAAAAACTTACACTCTTGATTTCTGGCTAAATAAAAGCTGTTGCAATGATATTTCCATGCTGAACTGAGTTGTTCTGGGTCAAACATCAAGGCAAACCCACTTTCCTTTCAGTATTTTGCTGCAATTGGGAGAAACAAACATATTTGCTCATTCGGCCTGAAAATGCTTTTGAGCGCACAAAAACTTACACTCTTGATTTCTGGATAAATAAAAGCTGTTGCAATGATATTTCCATGCTGAACTGAGTTGTTCTGGGTCAAACATGAAGGCAAACCCACTTTCCTTTCAGTATTTTTCTGCAATTGGCAGAAATCAGCTCATTTGGCTTTTAAGCGCATAAAAACTTACACTCTTGATTTCTGGCTAAATAAAAGCTGTTGCAATGATATTTCCATGCTGAACTGAATTGTTCTGGGTCAAATATGAAGGCAAACCCACTTTCCGTCAGTATTTTGCTGCAATTGGCAGAAATCAGCTTATTTGGTTTTAAGCGCATAAAAACTTACACTCTTGATTTCTGGCTAAATAAAAGCTGTTGCAATGATATTTCCATGCTGAACTGAGTTGTTCTGGTTCAAATATGAAGGCAAACCCACTTTCCTTTCAGTATTTTGCTGCAATTGGCAGAAACAAGCTCATTCGGCCTGAAAATGCTTTTAAGCGCATAAAAACTTACACTCTTGATTTCTGGCTAAATAAAAGCTGTTGCAATGATATTTCCATGCTGAACTGAGTTGTTCTGGCTCAAATATGAAGGCAAACCCACTTTCCTTTCAGTATTTTGCTGCAATTGGCGGAAATCAGCTCATTTGGCTTTTAAGCGAATAAAAACTTACACTCTTGATTTTTGGCTAAATAAAAGCTGTTGCAATGATATTTCCATGCTGAACTGAGTTGTTTTGGTTCAAAAATGAAGGCAAACCCACTTACCTTTCAGTATTTTGCTGCAATTGGCAGAAACAAGCTCATTCGGCCTGAAAATGCTTTTAAGCGCATAAAAACTTACACTCTTGATTTCTGGATAAATAAAAGCTGTTATAATGATATTTCCAGACTGAGTTGTTCTGGGTCAAATATGAAGGCAAACCCACTTTCCTTTCAGTATTTTGCTGCAATTGGCGGAAATCAGCTCATTTGGCTTTTAAGCGAATAAAAACTTACACTCTTGATTTCTGGCTAAATAAAAGCTGTTGCAATGATATTTCCATGCTGAACTGAGTTGTTTTGGTTCAAAAATGAAGGCAAACCCACTTTCCTTTCAGTATTTTGCTGCAATTGGCAGAAACAAGCTCATTCGGCCTGAAAATGCTTTTAAGCGCATAAAAACTTACACTCTTGATTTCTGGATAAATAAAAGCTGTTATAATGATATTTCCAGACTGAGTTGTTCTGGGTCAAATATGAAGGCAAACCCACTTTCCTTTCAGTATTTTGCTGCAATTGGCAGAAACAAGCTCATTCGGCCTGAAAATGCTTTTAAGCACATTTAAACTTACACTCTTGATTTCTGGCTAAATAAAAGCTGTTGCAATGATATTTCCATGCTGAACTGAGTTGTTCTGGGTCAAATATGAAGGCAAACCCACTTTCCTTTCAGTATTTTGCTGCAATTGGCAGAAACAAGCATATTTGGTCATTCGGCCTGAAAATGCTTTTAAGCGCATAAAAACTTACACTCTTGATTTCTGGCTACATAAAAGCTGTTTTAATGATATTTCCATGCTGAACTGAGTTGTTCTGGGTCAAATATGAAGGTAAACCCACTTTCCTTTCAGTATTTTCCTGCAATTGGAAGAAATCAGCTCATTTGGCTTTTAAGCGAGTAAAAACTTACACTCTTGATTTCTGGCTAAATAAAAGCTGTTGCAATGATATTTCCATGCTGAACTGAATTGTTCTGGGTCAAATATGAAGGAAAACCCACTTTCCTTTCAGTATTTTGCTGCAATTGGCAGAAACAAGCATATTTGGTCATTCGGCCCGAAAATGCTTTTAAGCGCATAAAAACTTACACTCTTGATTTCTGGCTAAATAAAAGCTGTTGCAATGATATTTCCATGCTGAACTGAGTTGTTCTGGGTCAAATATGAAGGCAAACCCACTTTCCGTTCAGTATTTTGCTGCAATTGGGAGAAACAAGCATATTTGCTCATTCGGCCTGAAAATGCTTTTAAGCGGATAAAAACTTACACTCTTGATTTCTGGCTACATAAAAGCTGTTTTAATGATATTTCCATGCTGAACTGAGTTGTTCTGGGTCAAATATGAAGGTAAACCCACTTTCCTTTCAGTATTTTGCTGCAATTGGCAGAAATCAGCTCATTTGGCTTTTAAGCGAGTAAAAACTTACACTCTTGATTTCTGGCTAAATAAAAGCTGTTGCAATGATATTTCCATGCTGAACTGAGTTGTTCTGGTTCAAATATGAAGGCAAACCCACTTTCCTTTTAGTATTTTGCTGCAATTGGCAGAAACAAGCTCATTTGGCCTGAAAATGCTTTTAAGCGCATAAAAACTAACACTCTTGATTTCTGGCTAAATAAAAGCTGTTGCAATGATATTTCCATGCTGAACTGAGTTGTTCTGGGTCAAACATCAAGGCAAACCCACTTTCCTTTCAGTATTTTGCTGCAATTGGGAGAAACAAACATATTTGCTCATTCGGCCTGAAAATGCTTTTGAGCGCACAAAAACTTACACTCTTGATTTCTGGATAAATAAAAGCTGTTGCAATGATATTTCCATGCTGAACTGAGTTGTTCTGGGTCAAACATGAAGGCAAACCCACTTTCCTTTCAGTATTTTTCTGCAATTGGCAGAAATCAGCTCATTTGGCTTTTAAGCGCATAAAAACTTACACTCTTGATTTCTGGCTAAATAAAAGCTGTTGCAATGATATTTCCATGCTGAACTGAATTGTTCTGGGTCAAATATGAAGGCAAACCCACTTTCCGTCAGTATTTTGCTGCAATTGGCAGAAATCAGCTCATTTGGTTTTAAGCGCATAAAAACTTACACTCTTGATTTCTGGCTAAATAAAAGCTGTTGCAATGATATTTCCATGCTGAACTGAGTTGTTCTGGGTCAAATATGAAGGCAAACCCACTTTCCTTTCAGTATTTTGCTGCAATTGGCAGAAACAAGCTCATTCGGCCTGAAAATGCTTTTAAGCGCATAAAAACTTACACTCTTGATTTCTGGCTAAATAAAAGCTGTTGCAATGATATTTCCATGCTGAACTGAGTTGTTCTGGCTCAAATATGAAGGCAAACCCACTTTCCTTTCAGTATTTTGCTGCAATTGGCGGAAATCAGCTTATTTGGCTTTTAAGCGAATAAAAACTTACACTCTTGATTTCTGGCTAAATAAAAGCTGTTGCAATGATATTTCCATGCTGAACTGAGTTGTTTTGGTTCAAAAATGAAGGCAAACCCACTTTCCTTTCAGTATTTTGCTGCAATTGGCAGAAACAAGCTCATTCGGCCTGAAAATGCTTTTAAGCGCATAAAAACTTACACTCTTGATTTCTGGATAAATAAAAGCTGTTATAATGATATTTCCAGACTGAGTTGTTCTGGGTCAAATATGAAGGCAAACCCACTTTCCTTTCAGTATTTTGCTGCAATTGGCAGAAACAAGCTCATTCGGCCTGAAAATGCTTTTAAGCACATTTAAACTTACACTCTTGATTTCTGGCTAAATAAAAGCTGTTGCAATGATATTTCCATGCTGAACTGAGTTGTTCTGGGTCAAATATGAAGGCAAACCCACTTTCCTTTCAGTATTTTGCTGCAATTGGCAGAAACAAGCATATTTGGTCATTCGGCCTGAAAATGCTTTTAAGCGCATAAAAACTTACACTCTTGATTTCTGGCTAAATAAAAGCTGTTGCAATGATATTTCCATGCTGAACTGAGTTGTTCTGGGTCAAATATGAAGGCAAACCCACTTTCCTTTCAGTATTTTGCTGCAATTGGCAGAAACAAGCACATTCGGCCTGAAAATGCTTTTAAGCGCATAAAAACTTACACTCTTGATTTCTGGCTAAATAAAAGCTGTTGCAATGATATTTCCATGCTGAACTGAGTTGTTCTGGTTCAAATATGAAGGCAAACCCACTTTCCTTTCAGTATTTTGCTGCAATTGGCAGAAACAAACTCATTCGGCCTGAAAATGCTTTTAAGCGCATAAAAACTTACACTCTTGATTTCTGGCTAAATAAAAGCTGTTGCAATGATATTTCCATGCTGAACTGAGTTGTTCTGGGTCAAATATGAAGGCAAACCCACTTTCCTTTCAGTATTTTGCTGCAATTGGCAGAAACAAGCATATTTGGTCATTCGGCCTGAAAATGCTTTTAAGCGCATAAAAACTTACACTCTTGATTTCTGGCTAAATAAAAGCTGTTGCAATGATATTTCCATGCTGAACTGAGTTGTTCTGGGTCAAATATGAAGGCAAACCCACTTTCCTTTCAGTATTTTGCTGCAATTGGCAGAAACAAGCACATTCGGCCTGAAAATGCTTTTAAGCGCATAAAAACTTACACTCTTGATTTCTGGCTAAATAAAAGCTGTTGCAATGATATTTCCATGCTGAACTGAGTTGTTCTGGTTCAAATATGAAGGCAAACCCACTTTCCTTTCAGTATTTTGCTGCAATTGGCGGAAATCAGCTCATTTGGCTTTTAAGCGAATAAAAACTTACACTCTTGATTTCTGGCTAAATAAAAGCTGTTGCAATGATATTTCCATGCTGAACTGAGTTGTTTTGGTTCAAAAATGAAGGCAAACCCACTTTCCTTTCAGTATTTTGCTGCAATTGGCAGAAACAAGCTCATTCGGCCTGAAAATGCTTTTAATCGCATAAAAACTTACACTCTTGATTTCTGGATAAATAAAAGCTGTTATAATGATATTTCCAGACTGAGTTGTTCTGGGTCAAATATGAAGGCAAACCCACTTTCCTTTCAGTATTTTGCTGCAATTGGCAGAAACAAGCTCATTCGGCCTGAAAATGCTTTTAAGCACATTTAAACTTACACTCTTGATTTCTGGCTAAATAAAAGCTGTTGCAATGATATTTCCATGCTGAACTGAGTTGTTCTGGGTCAAATATGAAGGCAAACCCACTTTCCTTTCAGTATTTTGCTGCAATTGGCAGAAACAAGCATATTTGCTCATTCGGCCTGAAAATGCTTTTAAGCGCATAAAAACTTACACTCTTGATTTCTGGCTAAATAAAAGCTGTTGCAATGATATTTCCATGCTGAACTGAGTTGTTCTGGGTCAAATATGAAGGCAAACCCACTTTCATTTCAGTATTTTGCTGCAATTGGCAGAAATCAGCTCATTTGGCCTGAAAATGCTTTTAAGCGCATAAAAACTTACACTTGATTTCTGGCTAAATAAAAGCTGTTGCAATGATATTTCCATGCTGAACTGAGTTGTTCTGGGTCAAATATGAAGGCAAACCCACTTTCCTTTCAGTATTTTGCTGCAATTGGCAGAAACAAGCATATTTGCTCATTCGGCCTGAAAATGCTTTTAAGCGCATAAAAACTTACACTCTTGATTTCTGGCTAAATAAAAGCTGTTGCAATGATATTTCCATGCTGAACTGAGTTGTTCTGGGTCAAATATGAAGGCAAACCCACTTTCCTTTCAGTATTTTGCTGCAATTGGCAGAAATCAGCTCATTTGGCCTGAAAATGCTTTTAAGCGCATAAAAACTTACACTCTTGATTTCTGGCTAAATAAAAGCTGTTGCAATGATATTTCCATGCTGAACTGAGTTGTTCTGGGTCAAATATGAAGGCAAACCCACTTTCCTTTCAGTATTTTGCTGCAATTGGCAGAAACAAGCATATTTGCTCATTCGGCCTGAAAATGCTTTTAAGCGCATAAAAACTTACACTCTTGATTTCTGGCTAAATAAAAGCTGTTGCAATGATATTTCCATGCTGAACTGAGTTGTTCTGGGTCAAATATGAAGGCAAACCCACTTTCCTTTCAGTATTTTGCTGCAATTGGCAGAAATCAGCTCATTTGGCCCGAAAATGCTTTTAAGGGCATAAAAACTTACACTCTTGATTTCTGGCTAAATAAAAGCTGTTGCAATGATATTTCCATGCTGAACTGAGTTGTTCTGGGTCAAATATGAAGGCAAACCCACTTTCCTTTCAGTATTTTGCTGCAATTGGCAGAAACAAGCATATTTGCTCATTCGGCCTGAAAATGCTTTTAAGCGCATAAAAACTTACACTCTTGATTTCTGGCTAAATAAAAGCTGTTGCAATGATATTTCCATGCTGAACTGAGTTGTTCTGGGTCAAATATGAAGGCAAACCCACTTTCCTTTCAGTATTTTGCTGCAATTGGCAGAAACAAGCATATTTGCTCATTCGGCCTGAAAATGCTTTTAAGCGCATAAAAACTTACACTCTTGATTTCTGGCTAAATAAAAGCTGTTGCAATGATATTTCCATGCTGAACTGAGTTGTTCTGGGTCAAATATGAAGGCAAACCCACTTTCCTTTCAGTATTTTTCTGCAATTGGCAGAAATCAGCTCATTTGGCCTGAAAATGCTTTTAAGCGCATAAAAACTTACACTCTTGATTTCTGGCTAAATAAAAGCTGTTGCAATGATATTTCCATGCTGAACTGAATTGTTCTGGGTCAAATATGAAGGCAAACCCACTTTCCGTCAGTATTTTGCTGCAATTGGCAGAAATCAGCTCATTTGGCCTGAAAATGCTTTTAAGCGCATAAAAACTTACACTCTTGATTTCTGGCTAAATAAAAGCTGTTGCAATGATATTTCCATGCTGAACTGAGTTGTTCTGGGTCAAATATGAAGGCAAACCCACTTTCCTTTCAGTATTTTGCTGCAATTGGCAGAAACAAGCATATTTGCTCATTCGGCCTGAAAATGCTTTTAAGCGCATAAAAACTTACACTCTTGATTTCTGGCTAAATAAAAGCTGTTGCAATGATATTTCCATGCTGAACTGAGTTGTTCTGGGTCAAATATGAAGGCAAACCCACTTTCCTTTCAGTATTTTGCTGCAATTGGCAGAAATCAGCTCATTCGGCCTGAAAATGCTTTTAAGCGCATAAAAACTTACACTCTTGATTTCTGGCTAAATAAAAGCTGTTGCAATGATATTTCCATGCTGAACTGAGTTGTTCTGGGTCAAATATGAAGGCAAACCCACTTTCCTTTCAGTATTTTGCTGCAATTGGCAGAAATCAGCTCATTTGGCCTGAAAATGCTTTTAAGCGCATAAAAACTTACACTCTTGATTTCTGGCTAAATAAAAGCTGTTGCAAGGATATTTCCATGCTGAACTGAGTTGTTCTGGGTCAAATATGAAGGCAAACCCACTTTCCTTTCAGTATTTTGCTGCAATTGGCAGAAATCAGCTCATTTGGCCTGAAAATGCTTTTAAGCGCATAAAAACTTACACTCTTGATTTCTGGCTAAATAAAAGCTGTTGCAATGATATTTCCATGCTGAACTGAGTTGTTCTGGGTCAAATATGAAGGCAAACCCACTTTCCTTTCAGTATTTTGCTGCAATTGGCAGAAATCAGCTCATTTGGCCTGAAAATGCTTTTAAGCGCATAAAAACTTACACTCTTGATTTCTGGCTAAATAAAAGCTGTTGCAATGATATTTCCATGCTGAACTGAGTTGTTCTGGGTCAAATATGAAGGCAAACCCACTTTCCTTTCAGTATTTTGCTGCAATTGGCAGAAACAAGCATATTTGCTCATTCGGCCTGAAAATGCTTTTAAGCGCATAAAAACTTACACTCTTGATTTCTGGCTAAATAAAAGCTGTTGCAATGATATTTCCATGCTGAACTGAGTTGTTCTGGGTCAAATATGAAGGCAAACCCACTTTCCTTTCAGTATTTTGCTGCAATTGGCAGAAATCAGCTCATTTGGCCTGAAAATGCTTTTAAGCGCATAAAAACTTACACTCTTGATTTCTGGCTAAATAAAAGCTGTTGCAATGATATTTCCATGCTGAACTGAGTTGTTCTGGGTCAAATATGAAGGCAAACCCACTTTCCTTTCAGTATTTTGCTGCAATTGGCAGAAACAAGCATATTTGCTCATTCGGCCTGAAAATGCTTTTAAGCGCATAAAAACGTACACTCTTGATTTCTGGCTAAATAAAAGCTGTTGCAATGATATTTCCATGCTGAACTGAGTTGTTCTGGGTCAAATATGAAGGCAAACCCACTTTCCTTTCAGTATTTTGCTGCAATTGGCAGAAACAAGCATATTTGCTCATTCGGCCTGAAAATACTTTTAAGCGCATAAAAACTTACACTCTTGATTTCTGGCTAAATAAAAGCTGTTGCAATGATATTTCCATGCTGAACTGAGTTGTTCTGGGTCAAATATGAAGGCAAACCCACTTTCCTTTCAGTATTTTGCTGCAATTGGCAGAAATCAGCTCATTTGGCCCGAAAATGCTTTTAAGGGCATAAAAACTTACACTCTTGATTTCTGGCTAAATAAAAGCTGTTGCAATGATATTTCCATGCTGAACTGAGTTGTTCTGGGTCAAATATGAAGGCAAACCCACTTTCCTTTCAGTATTTTGCTGCAATTGGCAGAAATCAGCTCATTTGGCCCGAAAATGCTTTTAAGGGCATAAAAACTTACACTCTTGATTTCTGGCTAAATAAAAGCTGTTGCAATGATATTTCCATGCTGAACTGAGTTGTTCTGGGTCAAATATGAAGGCAAACCCACTTTCCTTTCAGTATTTTGCTGCAATTGGCAGAAACAAGCATATTTGCTCATTCGGCCTGAAAATGCTTTTAAGCGCATAAAAACTTACACTCTTGATTTCTGGGTAAATAAAAGCTGTTGCAATGATATTTCCATGCTGAACTGAGTTGTTCTGGGTCAAATATGAAGGCAAACCCACTTTCCTTTCAGTATTTTGCTGCAATTGGCAGAAACAAGCATATTTGCTCATTCGGCCTGAAAATGCTTTTAAGCGCATAAAAACTTACACTCTTGATTTCTGGCTAAATAAAAGCTGTTGCAAGGATATTTCCATGCTGAACTGAGTTGTTCTGGGTCAAATATGAAGGCAAACCCACTTTCCTTTCAGTATTTTGCTGCAATTGGCAGAAACAAGCATATTTGCTCATTCGGCCTGAAAATGCTTTTAAGCGCATAAAAACTTACACTCTTGATTTCTGGCTAAATAAAAGCTGTTGCAATGATATTTCCATGCTGAACTGAGTTGTTCTGGGTCAAATATGAAGGCAAACCCACTTTCCTTTCAGTATTTTGCTGCAATTGGCAGAAACAAGCATATTTTCTCATTCGGCCTGAAAATGCTTTTAAGCGCATAAAAACTTACACTCTTGATTTCTGGCTAAATAAAAGCTGTTGCAATGATATTTCCATGCTGAACTGAGTTGTTCTGGGTCAAATATGAAGGCAAACCCACTTTCCTTTCAGTATTTTGCTGCAATTGGCAGAAACAAGCATATTTGCTCATTCGGCCTGAAAATGCTTTTAAGCGCATAAAAACTTACACTCTTGATTTCTGGCTAAATAAAAGCTGTTGCAATGATATTTCCATGCTGAACTGAGTTGTTCTGGGTCAAATATGAAGGCAAACCCACTTTCCTTTCAGTATTTTGCTGCAATTGGCAGAAATCAGCTCATTTGGCCTGAAAATGCTTTTAAGCGCATAAAAACTTACACTCTTGATTTCTGGCTAAATAAAAGCTGTTGCAATGATATTTCCATGCTGAACTGAGTTGTTCTGGCTCAAATATGAAGGCAAACCCACTTTCCTTTCAGTATTTTGCTGCAATTGGCGGAAATCAGCTCATTTGGCTTTTAAGCGAATAAAAACTTACACTCTTGATTTCTGGCTAAATAAAAGCTGTTGCAATGATATTTCCATGCTGAACTGAGTTGTTCTGGGTCAAATATGAAGGCAAACCCACTTTCCTTTCAGTATTTTGCTGCAATTGGCAGAAATCAGCTCATTTGGCCTGAAAATGCTTTTAAGCGCATAAAAACTTACACTCTTGATTTCTGGCTAAATAAAAGCTGTTGCAATGATATTTCCATGCTGAACTGAGTTGTTCTGGGTCAAATATGAAGGCAAACCCACTTTCCTTTCAGTATTTTGCTGCAATTGGCAGAAACAAGCTCATTCGGCCTGAAAATGCTTTTAAGCGCATAAAAACTTACACTCTTGATTTCTGGATAAATAAAAGCTGTTATAATGATATTTCCAGACTGAGTTGTTCTGGGTCAAATATGAAGGCAAACCCACTTTCCTTTCAGTATTTTGCTGCAATTGGCAGAAACAAGCTCATTCGGCCTGAAAATGCTTTTAAGCACATTTAAACTTACACTCTTGATTTCTGGCTAAATAAAAGCTGTTGCAATGATATTTCCATGCTGAACTGAGTTGTTCTGGGTCAAATATGAAGGCAAACCCACTTTCCTTTCAGTATTTTGCTGCAATTGGCAGAAATCAGCTCATTTGGCTTTTAAGCGAGTAAAAACTTACACTCTTGATTTCTGGCTAAATAAAAGCTGTTGCAATGATATTTCCATGCTGAACTGAGTTGTTCTGGGTCAAACATCAAGGCAAACCCACTTTCCTTTCAGTATTTTGCTGCAATTGGGAGAAACAAACATATTTGCTCATTCGGCCTGAAAATGCTTTTGAGCGCACAAAAACTTACACTCTTGATTTCTGGATAAATAAAAGCTGTTGCAATGATATTTCCATGCTGAACTGAGTTGTTCTGGGTCAAACATGAAGGCAAACCCACTTTCCTTTCAGTATTTTTCTGCAATTGGCAGAAATCAGCTCATTTGGCTTTTAAGCGCATAAAAACTTACACTCTTGATTTCTGGCTAAATAAAAGCTGTTGCAATGATATTTCCATGCTGAACTGAATTGTTCTGGGTCAAAAATGAAGGCAAACCCACTTTCCGTCAGTATTTTGCTGCAATTGGCAGAAATCAGCTCATTTGGTTTTAAGCGCATAAAAACTTACACTCTTGATTTCTGGCTAAATAAAAGCTGTTGCAATGATATTTCCATGCTGAACTGAGTTGTTCTGGGTCAAATATGAAGGCAAACCCACTTTCCTTTCAGTATTTTGCTGCAATTGGCAGAAACAAGCATATTTGCTCATTCGGCCTGAAAATGCTTTTAAGCGCATAAAGACTTACACTCTTGATTTCTGGCTAAATAAAAGCTGTTGCAATGATATTTCCATGCTGAACTGAGTTGTTCTGGGTCAAATATGAAGGCAAACCCACTTTCCTTTCAGTATTTTGCTGCAATTGGCAGAAATCAGCTCATTTGGCCCGAAAATGCTTTTAAGGGCATAAAAACTTACACTCTTGATTTCTGGCTAAATAAAAGCTGTTGCAATGATATTTCCATGCTGAACTGAGTTGTTCTGGGTCAAATATGAAGGCAAACCCACTTTCCTTTCAGTATTTTGCTGCAATTGGCAGAAATCAGCTCATTTGGCTTTTAAGCGCATAAAAACTTACACTCTTGATTTCTGGCTAAATAAAAGCTGTTGCAATGATATTTCCATGCTGAACTGAATTGTTCTGGGTCAAATATGAAGGCAAACCCACTTTCCGTCAGTATTTTGCTGAAATTGGCAGAAATCAGCTCATTTGGTTTTAAGCGCATAAAAACTTACACTCTTGATTTCTGGCTAAATAAAAGCTGTTGCAATGATATTTCCATGCTGAACTGAGTTGTTCTGGGTCAAATATGAAGGCAAACCCACTTTCCTTTCAGTATTTTGCTGCAATTGGCAGAAACAAGCATATTTGCTCATTCGGCCTGAAAATGCTTTTAAGCGCATAAAAACTTACACTCTTGATTTCTGGCTAAATAAAAGCTGTTGCAATGATATTTCCATGCTGAACTGAGTTGTTCTGGGTCAAATATGAAGGCAAACCCACTTTCCTTTCAGTATTTTGCTGCAATTGGCAGAAATCAGCTCATTTGGCCCGAAAATGCTTTTAAGGGCATAAAAACTTACACTCTTGATTTCTGGCTAAATAAAAGCTGTTGCAATGATATTTCCATGCTGAACTGAGTTGTTCTGGGTCAAATATGAAGGCAAACCCACTTTCCTTTCAGTATTTTGCTGCAATTGGCAGAAACAAGCATATTTGCTCATTCGGCCTGAAAATGCTTTTAAGCGCATAAAAACTTACACTCTTGATTTCTGGCTAAATAAAAGCTGTTGCAATGATATTTCCATGCTGAACTGAGTTGTTCTGGGTCAAATATGAAGGCAAACCCACTTTCCTTTCAGTATTTTGCTGCAATTGGCAGAAACAAGCATATTTGCTCATTCGGCCTGAAAATGCTTTTAAGCGCATAAAAACTTACACTCTTGATTTCTGGCTAAATAAAAGCTGTTGCAATGATATTTCCATGCTGAACTGAGTTGTTCTGGGTCAAATATGAAGGCAAACCCACTTTCCTTTCAGTATTTTGCTGCAATTGGCAGAAATCAGCTCATTTGGCCTGAAAATGCTTTTAAGCGCATAAAAACTTACACTCTTGATTTCTGGCTAAATAAAAGCTGTTGCAATGATATTTCCATGCTGAACTGAGTTGTTCTGGGTCAAATATGAAGGCAAACCCACTTTCCTTTCAGTATTTTGCTGCAATTGGCAGAAATCAGCTCATTTGGCCTGAAAATGCTTTTAAGCGCATAAAAACTTACACTCTTGATTTCTGGCTAAATAAAAGCTGTTGCAATGATATTTCCATGCTGAACTGAGTTGTTCTGGGTCAAATATGAAGGCAAACCCACTTTCCTTTCAGTATTTTGCTGCAATTGGCAGAAACAAGCATATTTGCTCATTCGGCCTGAAAATGCTTTTAAGCGCATAAAAACTTACACTCTTGATTTCTGGCTAAATAAAAGCTGTTGCAATGATATTTCCATGCTGAACTGAGTTGTTCTGGGTCAAATATGAAGGCAAACCCACTTTCCTTTCAGTATTTTGCTGCAATTGGCAGAAATCAGCTCATTTGGCCTGAAAATGCTTTTAAGCGCATAAAAACTTACACTCTTGATTTCTGGCTAAATAAAAGCTGTTGCAATGATATTTCCATGCTGAACTGAGTTGTTCTGGGTCAAATATGAAGGCAAACCCACTTTCCTTTCAGTATTTTGCTGCAATTGGCAGAAACAAGCATATTTGCTCATTCGGCCTGAAAATGCTTTTAAGCGCATAAAAACTTACACTCTTGATTTCTGGCTAAATAAAAGCTGTTGCAATGATATTTCCATGCTGAACTGAGTTGTTCTGGGTCAAATATGAAGGCAAACCCACTTTCCTTTCAGTATTTTGCTGCAATTGGCAGAAATCAGCTCATTTGGCCTGAAAATGCTTTTAAGCGCATAAAAACTTACACTCTTGATTTCTGGCTAAATAAAAGCTGTTGCAATGATATTTCCATGCTGAACTGAGTTGTTCTGGGTCAAATATGAAGGCAAACCCACTTTCCTTTCAGTATTTTGCTGCAATTGGCAGAAACAAGCATATTTGCTCATTCGGCCTGAAAATACTTTTAAGCGCATAAAAACTTACACTCTTGATTTCTGGCTAAATAAAAGCTGTTGCAATGATATTTCCATGCTGAACTGAGTTGTTCTGGGTCAAATATGAAGGCAAACCCACTTTCCTTTCAGTATTTTGCTGCAATTGGCAGAAATCAGCTCATTTGGCCCGAAAATGCTTTTAAGGGCATAAAAACTTACACTCTTGATTTCTGGCTAAATAAAAGCTGTTGCAATGATATTTCCATGCTGAACTGAGTTGTTCTGGGTCAAATATGAAGGCAAACCCACTTTCCTTTCAGTATTTTGCTGCAATTGGCAGAAATCAGCTCATTTGGCCCGAAAATGCTTTTAAGGGCATAAAAACTTACACTCTTGATTTCTGGCTAAATAAAAGCTGTTGCAATGATATTTCCATGCTGAACTGAGTTGTTCTGGGTCAAATATGAAGGCAAACCCACTTTCCTTTCAGTATTTTGCTGCAATTGGCAGAAACAAGCATATTTGCTCATTCGGCCTGAAAATGCTTTTAAGCGCATAAAAACTTACACTCTTGATTTCTGGGTAAATAAAAGCTGTTGCAATGATATTTCCATGCTGAACTGAGTTGTTCTGGGTCAAATATGAAGGCAAACCCACTTTCCTTTCAGTATTTTGCTGCAATTGGCAGAAACAAGCATATTTGCTCATTCGGCCTGAAAATGCTTTTAAGCGCATAAAAACTTACACTCTTGATTTCTGGCTAAATAAAAGCTGTTGCAAGGATATTTCCATGCTGAACTGAGTTGTTCTGGGTCAAATATGAAGGCAAACCCACTTTCCTTTCAGTATTTTGCTGCAATTGGCAAAAACAAGCATATTTGCTCATTCGGCCTGAAAATGCTTTTAAGCGCATAAAAACTTACACTCTTGATTTCTGGCTAAATAAAAGCTGTTGCAATGATATTTCCATGCTGAACTGAGTTGTTCTGGGTCAAATATGAAGGCAAACCCACTTTCCTTTCAGTATTTTGCTGCAATTGGCAGAAACAAGCATATTTTCTCATTCGGCCTGAAAATGCTTTTAAGCGCATAAAAACTTACACTCTTGATTTCTGGCTAAATAAAAGCTGTTGCAATGATATTTCCATGCTGAACTGAGTTGTTCTGGGTCAAATATGAAGGCAAACCCACTTTCCTTTCAGTATTTTGCTGCAATTGGCAGAAACAAGCATATTTGCTCATTCGGCCTGAAAATGCTTTTAAGCGCATAAAAACTTACACTCTTGATTTCTGGCTAAATAAAAGCTGTTGCAATGATATTTCCATGCTGAACTGAGTTGTTCTGGGTCAAATATGAAGGCAAACCCACTTTCCTTTCAGTATTTTGCTGCAATTGGCAGAAATCAGCTCATTTGGCCTGAAAATGCTTTTAAGCGCATAAAAACTTACACTCTTGATTTCTGGCTAAATAAAAGCTGTTGCAATGATATTTCCATGCTGAACTGAGTTGTTCTGGCTCAAATATGAAGGCAAACCCACTTTCCTTTCAGTATTTTGCTGCAATTGGCGGAAATCAGCTCATTTGGCTTTTAAGCGAATAAAAACTTACACTCTTGATTTCTGGCTAAATAAAAGCTGTTGCAATGATATTTCCATGCTGAACTGAGTTGTTCTGGGTCAAATATGAAGGCAAACCCACTTTCCTTTCAGTATTTTGCTGCAATTGGCAGAAATCAGCTCATTTGGCCTGAAAATGCTTTTAAGCGCATAAAAACTTACACTCTTGATTTCTGGCTAAATAAAAGCTGTTGCAATGATATTTCCATGCTGAACTGAGTTGTTCTGGGTCAAATATGAAGGCAAACCCACTTTCCTTTCAGTATTTTGCTGCAATTGGCAGAAACAAGCTCATTCGGCCTGAAAATGCTTTTAAGCGCATAAAAACTTACACTCTTGATTTCTGGATAAATAAAAGCTGTTATAATGATATTTCCAGACTGAGTTGTTCTGGGTCAAATATGAAGGCAAACCCACTTTCCTTTCAGTATTTTGCTGCAATTGGCAGAAACAAGCTCATTCGGCCTGAAAATGCTTTTAAGCACATTTAAACTTACACTCTTGATTTCTGGCTAAATAAAAGCTGTTGCAATGATATTTCCATGCTGAACTGAGTTGTTCTGGGTCAAATATGAAGGCAAACCCACTTTCCTTTCAGTATTTTGCTGCAATTGGCAGAAATCAGCTCATTTGGCTTTTAAGCGAGTAAAAACTTACACTCTTGATTTCTGGCTAAATAAAAGCTGTTGCAATGATATTTCCATGCTGAACTGAGTTGTTCTGGGTCAAACATCAAGGCAAACCCACTTTCCTTTCAGTATTTTGCTGCAATTGGGAGAAACAAACATATTTGCTCATTCGGCCTGAAAATGCTTTTGAGCGCACAAAAACTTACACTCTTGATTTCTGGATAAATAAAAGCTGTTGCAATGATATTTCCATGCTGAACTGAGTTGTTCTGGGTCAAACATGAAGGCAAACCCACTTTCCTTTCAGTATTTTTCTGCAATTGGCAGAAATCAGCTCATTTGGCTTTTAAGCGCATAAAAACTTACACTCTTGATTTCTGGCTAAATAAAAGCTGTTGCAATGATATTTCCATGCTGAACTGAATTGTTCTGGGTCAAAAATGAAGGCAAACCCACTTTCCGTCAGTATTTTGCTGCAATTGGCAGAAATCAGCTCATTTGGTTTTAAGCGCATAAAAACTTACACTCTTGATTTCTGGCTAAATAAAAGCTGTTGCAATGATATTTCCATGCTGAACTGAGTTGTTCTGGGTCAAATATGAAGGCAAACCCACTTTCCTTTCAGTATTTTGCTGCAATTGGCAGAAACAAGCATATTTGCTCATTCGGCCTGAAAATGCTTTTAAGCGCATAAAGACTTACACTCTTGATTTCTGGCTAAATAAAAGCTGTTGCAATGATATTTCCATGCTGAACTGAGTTGTTCTGGGTCAAATATGAAGGCAAACCCACTTTCCTTTCAGTATTTTGCTGCAATTGGCAGAAATCAGCTCATTTGGCCCGAAAATGCTTTTAAGGGCATAAAAACTTACACTCTTGATTTCTGGCTAAATAAAAGCTGTTGCAATGATATTTCCATGCTGAACTGAGTTGTTCTGGGTCAAATATGAAGGCAAACCCACTTTCCTTTCAGTATTTTGCTGCAATTGGCAGAAATCAGCTCATTTGGCTTTTAAGCGCATAAAAACTTACACTCTTGATTTCTGGCTAAATAAAAGCTGTTGCAATGATATTTCCATGCTGAACTGAATTGTTCTGGGTCAAATATGAAGGCAAACCCACTTTCCGTCAGTATTTTGCTGAAATTGGCAGAAATCAGCTCATTTGGTTTTAAGCGCATAAAAACTTACACTCTTGATTTCTGGCTAAATAAAAGCTGTTGCAATGATATTTCCATGCTGAACTGAGTTGTTCTGGGTCAAATATGAAGGCAAACCCACTTTCCTTTCAGTATTTTGCTGCAATTGGCAGAAACAAGCATATTTGCTCATTCGGCCTGAAAATGCTTTTAAGCGCATAAAAACTTACACTCTTGATTTCTGGCTAAATAAAAGCTGTTGCAATGATATTTCCATGCTGAACTGAGTTGTTCTGGGTCAAATATGAAGGCAAACCCACTTTCCTTTCAGTATTTTGCTGCAATTGGCAGAAATCAGCTCATTTGGCCCGAAAATGCTTTTAAGGGCATAAAAACTTACACTCTTGATTTCTGGCTAAATAAAAGCTGTTGCAATGATATTTCCATGCTGAACTGAGTTGTTCTGGGTCAAATATGAAGGCAAACCCACTTTCCTTTCAGTATTTTGCTGCAATTGGCAGAAACAAGCATATTTGCTCATTCGGCCTGAAAATGCTTTTAAGCGCATAAAAACTTACACTCTTGATTTCTGGCTAAATAAAAGCTGTTGCAATGATATTTCCATGCTGAACTGAGTTGTTCTGGGTCAAATATGAAGGCAAACCCACTTTCCTTTCAGTATTTTGCTGCAATTGGCAGAAACAAGCATATTTGCTCATTCGGCCTGAAAATGCTTTTAAGCGCATAAAAACTTACACTCTTGATTTCTGGCTAAATAAAAGCTGTTGCAATGATATTTCCATGCTGAACTGAGTTGTTCTGGGTCAAATATGAAGGCAAACCCACTTTCCTTTCAGTATTTTGCTGCAATTGGCAGAAATCAGCTCATTTGGCCTGAAAATGCTTTTAAGCGCATAAAAACTTACACTCTTGATTTCTGGCTAAATAAAAGCTGTTGCAATGATATTTCCATGCTGAACTGAGTTGTTCTGGGTCAAATATGAAGGCAAACCCACTTTCCTTTCAGTATTTTGCTGCAATTGGCAGAAATCAGCTCATTTGGCCTGAAAATGCTTTTAAGCGCATAAAAACTTACACTCTTGATTTCTGGCTAAATAAAAGCTGTTGCAATGATATTTCCATGCTGAACTGAGTTGTTCTGGGTCAAATATGAAGGCAAACCCACTTTCCTTTCAGTATTTTGCTGCAATTGGCAGAAACAAGCATATTTGCTCATTCGGCCTGAAAATGCTTTTAAGCGCATAAAAACTTACACTCTTGATTTCTGGCTAAATAAAAGCTGTTGCAATGATATTTCCATGCTGAACTGAGTTGTTCTGGGTCAAATATGAAGGCAAACCCACTTTCCTTTCAGTATTTTGCTGCAATTGGCAGAAATCAGCTCATTTGGCCTGAAAATGCTTTTAAGCGCATAAAAACTTACACTCTTGATTTCTGGCTAAATAAAAGCTGTTGCAATGATATTTCCATGCTGAACTGAGTTGTTCTGGGTCAAATATGAAGGCAAACCCACTTTCCTTTCAGTATTTTGCTGCAATTGGCAGAAACAAGCATATTTGCTCATTCGGCCTGAAAATGCTTTTAAGCGCATAAAAACTTACACTCTTGATTTCTGGCTAAATAAAAGCTGTTGCAATGATATTTCCATGCTGAACTGAGTTGTTCTGGGTCAAATATGAAGGCAAACCCACTTTCCTTTCAGTATTTTGCTGCAATTGGCAGAAATCAGCTCATTTGGCCTGAAAATGCTTTTAAGCGCATAAAAACTTACACTCTTGATTTCTGGCTAAATAAAAGCTGTTGCAATGATATTTCCATGCTGAACTGAGTTGTTCTGGGTCAAATATGAAGGCAAACCCACTTTCCTTTCAGTATTTTGCTGCAATTGGCAGAAACAAGCATATTTGCTCATTCGGCCTGAAAATGCTTTTAAGCGCATAAAAACTTACACTCTTGATTTCTGGCTAAATAAAAGCTGTTGCAATGATATTTCCATGCTGAACTGAGTTGTTCTGGGTCAAATATGAAGGCAAACCCACTTTCCTTATAGTATTTTGCTGCAATTGGCAGAAACAAGCATATTTGCTCATTCGGCCTGAAAATGCTTTTAAGCGCATAAAAACTTACACTCTTGATTTCTGGCTAAATAAAAGCTGTTGCAATGATATTTCCATGCTGAACTGAGTTGTTCTGGGTCAAATATGAAGGCAAACCCACTTTCCTTTCAGTATTTTGCTGCAATTGGCAGAAATCAGCTCATTTGGCCTGAAAATGCTTTTAAGCGCATAAAAACTTACACTCTTGATTTCTGGCTAAATAAAAGCTGTTGCAATGATATTTCCATGCTGAACTGAGTTGTTCTGGGTCAAATATGAAGGCAAACCCACTTTCCTTTCAGTATTTTGCTGCAATTGGCAGAAACAAGCATATTTGCTCATTCGGCCTGAAAATGCTTTTAAGCGCATAAAAACTTACACTTGATTTCTGGCTAAATAAAAGCTGTTGCAATGATATTTCCATGCTGAACTGAGTTGTTCTGGGTCAAATATGAAGACAAACCCACTTTCCTTTCAGTATTTTGCTGCAATTGGCAGAAACAAGCATATTTGCTCATTCGGCCTGAAAATGCTTTTAAGCGCATAAAAACTTACACTCTTGATTTCTGGCTAAATAAAAGCTGTTGCAATGATATTTCCATGCTGAACTGAGTTGTTCTGGGTCAAATATGAAGGCAAACCCACTTTCCTTTCAGTATTTTGCTGCAATTGGCAGAAATCAGCTCATTTGGCCCGAAAATGCTTTTAAGGGCATAAAAACTTACACTCTTGATTTCTGGCTAAATAAAAGCTGTTGCAATGATATTTCCATGCTGAACTGAGTTGTTCTGGGTCAAATATGAAGGCAAACCCACTTTCCTTTCAGTATTTTGCTGCAATTGGCAGAAACAAGCATATTTGCTCATTCGGCCTGAAAATGCTTTTAAGCGCATAAAAACTTACACTCTTGATTTCTGGCTAAATAAAAGCTGTTGCAATGATATTTCCATGCTGAACTGAGTTGTTCTGGGTCAAATATGAAGGCAAACCCACTTTCCTTTCAGTATTTTGCTGCAATTGGCAGAAACAAGCATATTTGCTCATTCGGCCTGAAAATGCTTTTAAGCGCATAAAAACTTACACTCTTGATTTCTGGCTAAATAAAAGCTGTTGCAATGATATTTCCATGCTGAACTGAGTTGTTCTGGGTCAAATATGAAGGCAAACCCACTTTCCTTTCAGTATTTTTCTGCAATTGGCAGAAATCAGCTCATTTGGCCTGAAAATGCTTTTAAGCGCATAAAAACTTACACTCTTGATTTCTGGCTAAATAAAAGCTGTTGCAATGATATTTCCATGCTGAACTGAGTTGTTCTGGGTCAAATATGAAGGCAAACCCACTTTCCGTCAGTATTTTGCTGCAATTGGCAGAAATCAGCTCATTTGGCCTGAAAATGCTTTTAAGCGCATAAAAACTTACACTCTTGATTTCTGGCTAAATAAAAGCTGTTGCAATGATATTTCCATGCTGAACTGAGTTGTTCTGGGTCAAATATGAAGGCAAACCCACTTTCCTTTCAGTATTTTGCTGCAATTGGCAGAAACAAGCATATTTGCTCATTCGGCCTGAAAATGCTTTTAAGCGCATAAAAACTTACACTCTTGATTTCTGGCTAAATAAAAGCTGTTGCAATGATATTTCCATGCTGAACTGAGTTGTTCTGGGTCAAATATGAAGGCAAACCCACTTTCCTTTCAGTATTTTGCTGCAATTGGCAGAAATCAGCTCATTCGGCCTGAAAATGCTTTTAAGCGCATAAAAACTTACACTCTTGATTTCTGGCTAAATAAAAGCTGTTGCAATGATATTTCCATGCTGAACTGAGTTGTTCTGGGTCAAATATGAAGGCAAACCCACTTTCCTTTCAGTATTTTGCTGCAATTGGCAGAAATCAGCTCATTTGGCCTGAAAATGCTTTTAAGCGCATAAAAACTTACACTCTTGATTTCTGGCTAAATAAAAGCTGTTGCAATGATATTTCCATGCTGAACTGAGTTGTTCTGGGTCTAATATGAAGGCAAACCCACTTTCCTTTCAGTATTTTGCTGCAATTGGCAGAAACAAGCATATTTGATCATTCGGCCTGAAAATGCTTTTAAGCGCATAAAAACTTACACTCTTGATTTCTGGCAAAATAAAAGCTGTTGCAATGATATTTCCATGCTGAACTGAGTTGTTCTGGGTCAAATATGAAGGCAAACCCACTTTCCTTTCAGTATTTTGCTGCAATTGGCAGAAACAAGCATATTTGGCCTGAAAATGCTTTTAAGCGCATAAAAACTTACACTCTTGATTTCTGGCTAAATAAAAGCTGTTGCAATGATATTTCCATGCTGAACTGAGTTGTTCTGGGTCAAATATGAAGGCAAACCCACTTTCCTTTCAGTATTTTGCTGCAATTGACAGAAACAAGCATATTTGCTCATTCGGCCTGAAAATGCTTTTAAGCGCATAAAAACTTACACTCTTGATTTCTGGCTAAATAAAAGCTGTTGCAAGGATATTTCCATGCTGAACTGAGTTGTTCTGGGTCAAATATGAAGGCAAACCCACTTTCCTTTCAGTATTTTGCTGCAATTGGCAGAAATCAGCTCATTTGGCCTGAAAATGCTTTTAAGCGCATAAAAACTTACACTCTTGATTTCTGGCTAAATAAAAGCTGTTGCAATGATATTTCCATGCTGAACTGAGTTGTTCTGGGTCAAATATGAAGGCAAACCCACTTTCCTTTCAGTATTTTGCTGCAATTGGCAGAAATCAGCTCATTTGGCCTGAAAATGCTTTTAAGCGCATAAAAACTTACACTCTTGATTTCTGGCTAAATAAAAGCTGTTGCAATGATATTTCCATGCTGAACTGAGTTGTTCTGGGTCAAATATGAAGGCAAACCCACTTTCCTTTCAGTATTTTGCTGCAATTGGCAGAAACAAGCATATTTGCTCATTCGGCCTGAAAATGCTTTTAAGCGCATAAAAACTTACACTCTTGATTTCTGGCTAAATAAAAGCTGTTGCAATGATATTTCCATGCTGAACTGAGTTGTTCTGGGTCAAATATGAAGGCAAACCCACTTTCCTTTCAGTATTTTGCTGCAATTGGCAGAAATCAGCTCATTTGGCCTGAAAATGCTTTTAAGCGCATAAAAACTTACACTCTTGATTTCTGGCTAAATAAAAGCTGTTGCAATGATATTTCCATGCTGAACTGAGTTGTTCTGGGTCAAATATGAAGGCAAACCCACTTTCCTTTCAGTATTTTGCTGCAATTGGCAGAAACAAGCATATTTGCTCATTCGGCCTGAAAATGCTTTTAAGCGCATAAAAACGTACACTCTTGATTTCTGGCTAAATAAAAGCTGTTGCAATGATATTTCCATGCTGAACTGAGTTGTTCTGGGTCAAATATGAAGGCAAACCCACTTTCCTTTCAGTATTTTGCTGCAATTGGCAGAAACAAGCATATTTGCTCATTCGGCCTGAAAATACTTTTAAGCGCATAAAAACTTACACTCTTGATTTCTGGCTAAATAAAAGCTGTTGCAATGATATTTCCATGCTGAACTGAGTTGTTCTGGGTCAAATATGAAGGCAAACCCACTTTCCTTTCAGTATTTTGCTGCAATTGGCAGAAATCAGCTCATTTGGCCCGAAAATGCTTTTAAGGGCATAAAAAGTTACACTCTTGATTTCTGGCTAAATAAAAGCTGTTGCAATGATATTTCCATGCTGAACTGAGTTGTTCTGGGTCAAATATGAAGGCAAACCCACTTTCCTTTCAGTATTTTGCTGCAATTGGCAGAAACAAGCATATTTGCTCATTCGGCCTGAAAATGCTTTTAAGCGCATAAAAACTTACACTCTTGATTTCTGGGTAAATAAAAGCTGTTGCAATGATATTTCCATGCTGAACTGAGTTGTTCTGGGTCAAATATGAAGGCAAACCCACTTTCCTTTCAGTATTTTGCTGCAATTGGCAGAAACAAGCATATTTGCTCATTCGGCCTGAAAATGCTTTTAAGCGCATAAAAACTTACACTCTTGATTTCTGGCTAAATAAAAGCTGTTGCAATGATATTTCCATGCTGAACTGAGTTGTTCTGGGTCAAATATGAAGGCAAACCCACTTTCCTTTCAGTATTTTGCTGCAATTGGCAGAAACAAGCATATTTGCTCATTCGGCCTGAAAATGCTTTTAAGCGCATAAAAACGTACACTCTTGATTTCTGGCTAAATAAAAGCTGTTGCAATGATATTTCCATGCTGAACTGAGTTGTTCTGGGTCAAATATGAAGGCAAACCCACTTTCCTTTCAGTATTTTGCTGCAATTGGCAGAAACAAGCATATTTGCTCATTCGGCCTGAAAATACTTTTAAGCGCATAAAAACTTACACTCTTGATTTCTGGCTAAATAAAAGCTGTTGCAATGATATTTCCATGCTGAACTGAGTTGTTCTGGGTCAAATATGAAGGCAAACCCACTTTCCTTTCAGTATTTTGCTGCAATTGGCAGAAATCAGCTCATTTGGCCCGAAAATGCTTTTAAGGGCATAAAAACTTACACTCTTGATTTCTGGCTAAATAAAAGCTGTTGCAATGATATTTCCATGCTGAACTGAGTTGTTCTGGGTCAAATATGAAGGCAAACCCACTTTCCTTTCAGTATTTTGCTGCAATTGGCAGAAACAAGCATATTTGCTCATTCGGCCTGAAAATGCTTTTAAGCGCATAAAAACTTACACTCTTGATTTCTGGGTAAATAAAAGCTGTTGCAATGATATTTCCATGCTGAACTGAGTTGTTCTGGGTCAAATATGAAGGCAAACCCACTTTCCTTTCAGTATTTTGCTGCAATTGGCAGAAACAAGCATATTTGCTCATTCGGCCTGAAAATGCTTTTAAGCGCATAAAAACGTACACTCTTGATTTCTGGCTAAATAAAAGCTGTTGCAATGATATTTCCATGCTGAACTGAGTTGTTCTGGGTCAAATATGAAGGCAAACCCACTTTCCTTTCAGTATTTTGCTGCAATTGGCAGAAACAAGCATATTTGCTCATTCGGCCTGAAAATGCTTTTAAGCGCATAAAAACTTACACTCTTGATTTCTGGCTAAATAAAAGCTGTTGCAATGATATTTCCATGCTGAACTGAGTTGTTCTGGGTCAAATATGAAGGCAAACCCACTTTCCTTTCAGTATTTTGCTGCAATTGGCAGAAACAAGCATATTTGCTCATTCGGCCTGAAAATGCTTTTAAGCGCATAAAAACTTACACTCTTGATTTCTGGCTAAATAAAAGCTGTTGCAAGGATATTTCCATGCTGAACTGAGTTGTTCTGGGTCAAATATGAAGGCAAACCCACTTTCCTTTCAGTATTTTGCTGCAATTGGCAGAAACAAGCATATTTGCTCATTCGGCCTGAAAATGCTTTTAAGCGCATAAAAACTTACACTCTTGATTTCTGGCTAAATAAAAGCTGTTGCAATGATATTTCCATGCTGAACTGAGTTGTTCTGGGTCAAATATGAAGGCAAACCCACTTTCCTTTCAGTATTTTGCTGCAATTGGCAGAAACAAGCATATTTGCTCATTCGGCCTGAAAATGCTTTTAAGCGCATAAAAACTTACACTCTTGATTTCTGGCTAAATAAAAGCTGTTGCAAGGATATTTCCATGCTGAACTGAGTTGTTCTGGGTCAAATATGAAGGCAAACCCACTTTCCTTTCAGTATTTTGCTGCAATTGGCAGAAACAAGCATATTTGCTCATTCGGCCTGAAAATGCTTTTAAGCGCATAAAAACTTACACTCTTGATTTCTGGCTAAATAAAAGCTGTTGCAATGATATTTCCATGCTGAACTGAGTTGTTCTGGGTCAAATATGAAGGCAAACCCACTTTCCTTTCAGTATTTTGCTGCAATTGGCAGAAACAAGCTCATTCGGCCTGAAAATGCTTTTAAGCGCATAAAAACTTACACTCTTGATTTCTGGATAAATAAAAGCTGTTATAATGATATTTCCAGACTGAGTTGTTCTGGGTCAAATATGAAGGCAAACCCACTTTCCTTTCAGTATTTTGCTGCAATTGGCAGAAACAAGCTCATTCGGCCTGAAAATGCTTTTAAGCACATTTAAACTTACACTCTTGATTTCTGGCTAAATAAAAGCTGTTGCAATGATATTTCCATGCTGAACTGAGTTGTTCTGGGTCAAATATGAAGGCAAACCCACTTTCCTTTCAGTATTTTGCTGCAATTGGCAGAAATCAGCTCATTTGGCTTTTAAGCGAGTAAAAACTTACACTCTTGATTTCTGGCTAAATAAAAGCTGTTGCAATGATATTTCCATGCTGAACTGAGTTGTTCTGGGTCAAACATCAAGGCAAACCCACTTTCCTTTCAGTATTTTGCTGCAATTGGGAGAAACAAACATATTTGCTCATTCGGCCTGAAAATGCTTTTGAGCGCACAAAAACTTACACTCTTGATTTCTGGATAAATAAAAGCTGTTGCAATGATATTTCCATGCTGAACTGAGTTGTTCTGGGTCAAACATGAAGGCAAACCCACTTTCCTTTCAGTATTTTTCTGCAATTGGCAGAAATCAGCTCATTTGGCTTTTAAGCGCATAAAAACTTACACTCTTGATTTCTGGCTAAATAAAAGCTGTTGCAATGATATTTCCATGCTGAACTGAATTGTTCTGGGTCAAAAATGAAGGCAAACCCACTTTCCGTCAGTATTTTGCTGCAATTGGCAGAAATCAGCTCATTTGGTTTTAAGCGCATAAAAACTTACACTCTTGATTTCTGGCTAAATAAAAGCTGTTGCAATGATATTTCCATGCTGAACTGAGTTGTTCTGGGTCAAATATGAAGGCAAACCCACTTTCCTTTCAGTATTTTGCTGCAATTGGCAGAAACAAGCATATTTGCTCATTCGGCCTGAAAATGCTTTTAAGCGCATAAAAACTTACACTCTTGATTTCTGGCTAAATAAAAGCTGTTGCAATGATATTTCCATGCTGAACTGAGTTGTTCTGGGTCAAATATGAAGGCAAACCCACTTTCCTTTCAGTATTTTGCTGCAATTGGCAGAAATCAGCTCATTTGGCCCGAAAATGCTTTTAAGGGAATAAAAACTTACACTCTTGATTTCTGGCTAAATAAAAGCTGTTGCAATGATATTTCCATGCATAACTGAGTTGTTCTGGGTCAAATATGAAGGCAAACCCACTTTCCTTTCAGTATTTTGCTGCAATTGGCAGAAACAAGCATATTTGCTCATTCGGCCTGAAAATGCTTTTAAGCGCATAAAAACTTACACTCTTGATTTCTGGCTAAATAAAAGCTGTTGCAATGATATTTCCATGCTGAACTGAGTTATTCTGGGTCAAATATGAAGGCAAACCCACTTTCCTTTCAGTATTTTGCTGCAATTGGCAGAAATAAGCATATTTGCTCATTCGGCCTGAAAATGCTTTTAAGCGCATAAAAACTTACACTCTTGATTTCTGGCTAAATAAAAGCTGTTGCAATGATATTTCCATGCTGAACTGAGTTGTTCTGGGTCAAATATGAAGGCAAACCCACTTTCCTTTCAGTATTTTGCTGCAATTGGCAGAAATCAGCTCATTTGGCCTGAAAATGCTTTTAAGCGCATAAAAACTTACACTCTTGATTTCTGGCTAAATAAAAGCTGTTGCAATGATATTTCCATGCTGAACTGAGTTGTTCTGGGTCAAATATGAAGGCAAACCCACTTTCCTTTCAGTATTTTGCTGCAATTGGCAGAAATCAGCTCATTTGGCCTGAAAATGCTTTTAAGCGCATAAAAACTTACACTCTTGATTTCTGGCTAAATAAAAGCTGTTGCAATGATATTTCCATGCTGAACTGAGTTGTTCTGGGTCAAATATGAAGGCAAACCCACTTTCCTTTCAGTATTTTGCTGCAATTGGCAGAAACAAGCATATTTGCTCATTCGGCCTGAAAATGCTTTTAAGCGCATAAAAACTTACACTCTTGATTTCTGGCTAAATAAAAGCTGTTGCAATGATATTTCCATGCTGAACTGAGTTGTTCTGGGTCAAATATGAAGGCAAACCCACTTTCCTTTCAGTATTTTGCTGCAATTGGCAGAAATCAGCTCATTTGGCCTGAAAATGCTTTTAAGCGCATAAAAAATTACACTCTTGATTTCTGGCTAAATATAAGCTGTTGCAATGATATTTCCATGCTGAACTGAGTTGTTCTGGGTCAAATATGAAGGCAAACCCACTTTCCTTTCAGTATTTTGCTGCAATTGGCAGAAACAAGCATATTTGCTCATTCGGCCTGAAAATGCTTTTAAGCGCATAAAAACTTACACTCTTGATTTCTGGCTAAATAAAAGCTGTTGCAATGATATTTCCATGCTGAACTGAGTTGTTCTGGGTCAAATATGAAGGCAAACCCACTTTCCTTTCAGTATTTTGCTGCAATTGGCAGAAATCAGCTCATTTGGCCTGAAAATGCTTTTAAGCGCATAAAAACTTACACTCTTGATTTCTGGCTAAATAAAAGCTGTTGCAATGATATTTCCATGCTGAACTGAGTTGTTCTGGGTCAAATATGAAGGCAAACCCACTTTCCTTTCAGTATTTTGCTGCAATTGGCAGAAACAAGCATATTTGCTCATTCGGCCTGAAAATGCTTTTAAGCGCATAAAAACTTACACTCTTGATTTCTGGCTAAATAAAAGCTGTTGCAATGATATTTCCATGCTGAACTGAGTTGTTCTGGGTCAAATATGAAGGCAAACCCACTTTCCTTATAGTATCTTGCTGCAATTGGCAGAAACAAGCATATTTGCTCATTCGGCCTGAAAATGCTTTTAAGCGCATAAAAACTTACACTCTTGATTTCTGGCTAAATAAAAGCTGTTGCAATGATATTTCCATGCTGAACTGAGTTGTTCTGGGTCAAATATGAAGGCAAACCCACTTTCCTTTCAGTATTTTGCTGCAATTGGCAGAAATCAGCTCATTTGGCCTGAAAATGCTTTTAAGCGCATAAAAACTTACACTCTTGATTTCTGGCTAAATAAAAGCTGTTGCAATGATATTTCCATGCTGAACTGAGTTGTTCTGGGTCAAATATGAAGGCAAACCCACTTTCCTTTCAGTATTTTGCTGCAATTGGCAGAAACAAGCATATTTGCTCATTCGGCCTGAAAATGCTTTTAAGCGCATAAAAACTTACACTTGATTTCTGGCTAAATAAAAGCTGTTGCAATGATATTTCCATGCTGAACTGAGTTGTTCTGGGTCAAATATGAAGGCAAACCCACTTTCCTTTCAGTATTTTGCTGCAATTGGCAGAAACAAGCATATTTGCTCATTCGGCCTGAAAATGCTTTTAAGCGCATAAAAACTTACACTCTTGATTTCTGGCTAAATAAAAGCTGTTGCAATGATATTTCCATGCTGAACTGAGTTGTTCTGGGTCAAATATGAAGGCAAACCCACTTTCCTTTCAGTATTTTGCTGCAATTGGCAGAAATCAGCTCATTTGGCCTGAAAATGCTTTTAAGCGCATAAAAACTTACACTCTTGATTTCTGGCTAAATAAAAGCTGTTGCAATGATATTTCCATGCTGAACTGAGTTGTTCTGGGTCAAATATGAAGGCAAACCCACTTTCCTTTCAGTATTTTGCTGCAATTGGCAGAAACAAGCATATTTGCTCATTCGGCCTGAAAATGCTTTTAAGCGCATAAAAACTTACACTCTTGATTTCTGGCTAAATAAAAGCTGTTGCAATGATATTTCCATGCTGAACTGAGTTGTTCTGGGTCAAATATGAAGGCAAACCCACTTTCCTTTCAGTATTTTGCTGCAATTGGCAGAAATCAGCTCATTTGGCCCGAAAATGCTTTTAAGGGCATAAAAACTTACACTCTTGATTTCTGGCTAAATAAAAGCTGTTGCAATGATATTTCCATGCTGAACTGAGTTGTTCTGGGTCAAATATGAAGGCAAACCCACTTTCCTTTCAGTATTTTGCTGCAATTGGCAGAAACAAGCATAATTGCTCATTCGGCCTGAAAATGCTTTTAAGCGCATAAAAACTTACACTCTTGATTTCTGGCTAAATAAAAGCTGTTGCAATGATATTTCCATGCTGAACTGAGTTGTTCTGGGTCAAATATGAAGGCAAACCCACTTTCCTTTCAGTATTTTGCTGCAATTGGCAGAAACAAGCATATTTGCTCATTCGGCCTGAAAATGCTTTTAAGCGCATAAAAACTTACACTCTTGATTTCTGGCTAAATAAAAGCTGTTGCAATGATATTTCCATGCTGAACTGAGTTGTTCTGGGTCAAATATGAAGGCAAACCCACTTTCCTTTCAGTATTTTTCTGCAATTGGCAGAAATCAGCTCATTTGGCCTGAAAATGCTTTTAAGCGCATAAAAACTTACACTCTTGATTTCTGGCTAAATAAAAGCTGTTGCAATGATATTTCCATGCTGAACTGAGTTGTTCTGGGTCAAATATGAAGGCAAACCCACTTTCCTTTCAGTATTTTGCTGCAATTGGCAGAAACAAGCATATTTGCTCATTCGGCCTGAAAATGCTTTTAAGCGCATAAAAACTTACACTCTTGATTTCTGGCTAAATAAAAGCTGTTGCAATGATATTTCCATGCTGAACTGAGTTGTTCTGGGTCAAATATGAAGGCAAACCCACTTTCCTTTCAGTATTTTGCTGCAATTGGCAGAAATCAGCTCATTCGGCCTGAAAATGCTTTTAAGCGCATAAAAACTTACACTCTTGATTTCTGGCTAAATAAAAGCTGTTGCAATGATATTTCCATGCTGAACTGAGTTGTTCTGGGTCAAATATGAAGGCAAACCCACTTTCCTTTCAGTATTTTGCTGCAATTGGCAGAAATCAGCTCATTTGGCCTGAAAATGCTTTTAAGCGCATAAAAACTTACACTCTTGATTTCTGGCTAAATAAAAGCTGTTGCAATGATATTTCCATGCTGAACTGAGTTGTTCTGGGTCTAATATGAAGGCAAACCCACTTTCCTTTCAGTATTTTGCTGCAATTGGCAGAAACAAGCATATTTGATCATTCGGCCTGAAAATGCTTTTAAGCGCATAAAAACTTACACTCTTGATTTCTGGCAAAATAAAAGCTGTTGCAATGATATTTCCATGCTGAACTGAGTTGTTCTGGGTCAAATATGAAGGCAAACCCACTTTCCTTTCAGTATTTTGCTGCAATTGGCAGAAACAAGCATATTTGGCCTGAAAATGCTTTTAAGCGCATAAAAACTTACACTCTTGATTTCTGGCTAAATAAAAGCTGTTGCAATGATATTTCCATGCTGAACTGAGTTGTTCTGGGTCAAATATGAAGGCAAACCCACTTTCCTTTCAGTATTTTGCTGCAATTGACAGAAACAAGCATATTTGCTCATTCGGCCTGAAAATGCTTTTAAGCGCATAAAAACTTACACTCTTGATTTCTGGCTAAATAAAAGCTGTTGCAAGGATATTTCCATGCTGAACTGAGTTGTTCTGGGTCAAATATGAAGGCAAACCCACTTTCCTTTCAGTATTTTGCTGCAATTGGCAGAAATCAGCTCATTTGGCCTGAAAATGCTTTTAAGCGCATAAAAACTTACACTCTTGATTTCTGGCTAAATAAAAGCTGTTGCAATGATATTTCCATGCTGAACTGAGTTGTTCTGGGTCAAATATGAAGGCAAACCCACTTTCCTTTCAGTATTTTGCTGCAATTGGCAGAAATCAGCTCATTTGGCCTGAAAATGCTTTTAAGCGCATAAAAACTTACACTCTTGATTTCTGGCTAAATAAAAGCTGTTGCAATGATATTTACATGCTGAACTGAGTTGTTCTGGGTCAAATATGAAGGCAAACCCACTTTCCTTTCAGTATTTTGCTGCAATTGGCAGAAACAAGCATATTTGCTCATTCGGCCTGAAAATGCTTTTAAGCGCATAAAAACTTACACTCTTGATTTCTGGCTAAATAAAAGCTGTTGCAATGATATTTCCATGCTGAACTGAGTTGTTCTGGGTCAAATATGAAGGCAAACCCACTTTCCTTTCAGTATTTTGCTGCAATTGGCAGAAATCAGCTCATTTGGCCTGAAAATGCTTTTAAGCGCATAAAAACTTACACTCTTGATTTCTGGCTAAATAAAAGCTGTTGCAATGATATTTCCATGCTGAACTGAGTTGTTCTGGGTCAAATATGAAGGCAAACCCACTTTCCTTTCAGTATTTTGCTGCAATTGGCAGAAACAAGCATATTTGCTCATTCGGCCTGAAAATGCTTTTAAGCGCATAAAAACTTACACTCTTGATTTCTGGCTAAATAAAAGCTGTTGCAATGATATTTCCATGCTGAACTGAGTTGTTCTGGGTCAAACATCAAGGCAAACCCACTTTCCTTTCAGTATTTTGCTGCAATTGGGAGAAACAAACATATTTGCTCATTCGGCCTGAAAATGCTTTTGAGCGCACAAAAACTTACACTCTTGATTTCTGGATAAATAAAAGCTGTTGCAATGATATTTCCATGCTGAACTGAGTTGTTCTGGGTCAAACATGAAGGCAAACCCACTTTCCTTTCAGTATTTTTCTGCAATTGGCAGAAATCAGCTCATTTGGCTTTTAAGCGCATAAAAACTTACACTCTTGATTTCTGGCTAAATAAAAGCTGTTGCAATGATATTTCCATGCTGAACTGAATTGTTCTGGGTCAAAAATGAAGGCAAACCCACTTTCCGTCAGTATTTTGCTGCAATTGGCAGAAATCAGCTCATTTGGTTTTAAGCGCATAAAAACTTACACTCTTGATTTCTGGCTAAATAAAAGCTGTTGCAATGATATTTCCATGCTGAACTGAGTTGTTCTGGGTCAAATATGAAGGCAAACCCACTTTCCTTTCAGTATTTTGCTGCAATTGGCAGAAACAAGCATATTTGCTCATTCGGCCTGAAAATGCTTTTAAGCGCATAAAAACTTACACTCTTGATTTCTGGCTAAATAAAAGCTGTTGCAATGATATTTCCATGCTGAACTGAGTTGTTCTGGGTCAAATATGAAGGCAAACCCACTTTCCTTTCAGTATTTTGCTGCAATTGGCAGAAATCAGCTCATTTGGCCCGAAAATGCTTTTAAGGGAATAAAAACTTACACTCTTGATTTCTGGCTAAATAAAAGCTGTTGCAATGATATTTCCATGCATAACTGAGTTGTTCTGGGTCAAATATGAAGGCAAACCCACTTTCCTTTCAGTATTTTGCTGCAATTGGCAGAAACAAGCATATTTGCTCATTCGGCCTGAAAATGCTTTTAAGCGCATAAAAACTTACACTCTTGATTTCTGGCTAAATAAAAGCTGTTGCAATGATATTTCCATGCTGAACTGAGTTATTCTGGGTCAAATATGAAGGCAAACCCACTTTCCTTTCAGTATTTTGCTGCAATTGGCAGAAATAAGCATATTTTCTCATTCGGCCTGAAAATGCTTTTAAGCGCATAAAAACTTACACTCTTGATTTCTGGCTAAATAAAAGCTGTTGCAATGATATTTCCATGCTGAACTGAGTTGTTCTGGGTCAAATATGAAGGCAAACCCACTTTCCTTTCAGTATTTTGCTGCAATTGGCAGAAATCAGCTCATTTGGCCTGAAAATGCTTTTAAGCGCATAAAAACTTACACTCTTGATTTCTGGCTAAATAAAAGCTGTTGCAATGATATTTCCATGCTGAACTGAGTTGTTCTGGGTCAAATATGAAGGCAAACCCACTTTCCTTTCAGTATTTTGCTGCAATTGGCAGAAATCAGCTCATTTGGCCTGAAAATGCTTTTAAGCGCATAAAAACTTACACTCTTGATTTCTGGCTAAATAAAAGCTGTTGCAATGATATTTCCATGCTGAACTGAGTTGTTCTGGGTCAAATATGAAGGCAAACCCACTTTCCTTTCAGTATTTTGCTGCAATTGGCAGAAACAAGCATATTTGCTCATTCGGCCTGAAAATGCTTTTAAGCGCATAAAAACTTACACTCTTGATTTCTGGCTAAATAAAAGCTGTTGCAATGATATTTCCATGCTGAACTGAGTTGTTCTGGGTCAAATATGAAGGCAAACCCACTTTCCTTTCAGTATTTTGCTGCAATTGGCAGAAATCAGCTCATTTGGCCTGAAAATGCTTTTAAGCGCATAAAAAATTACACTCTTGATTTCTGGCTAAATATAAGCTGTTGCAATGATATTTCCATGCTGAACTGAGTTGTTCTGGGTCAAATATGAAGGCAAACCCACTTTCCTTTCAGTATTTTGCTGCAATTGGCAGAAACAAGCATATTTGCTCATTCGGCCTGAAAATGCTTTTAAGCGCATAAAAACTTACACTCTTGATTTCTGGCTAAATAAAAGCTGTTGCAATGATATTTCCATGCTGAACTGAGTTGTTCTGGGTCAAATATGAAGGCAAACCCACTTTCCTTTCAGTATTTTGCTGCAATTGGCAGAAATCAGCTCATTTGGCCTGAAAATGCTTTTAAGCGCATAAAAACTTACACTCTTGATTTCTGGCTAAATAAAAGCTGTTGCAATGATATTTCCATGCTGAACTGAGTTGTTCTGGGTCAAATATGAAGGCAAACCCACTTTCCTTTCAGTATTTTGCTGCAATTGGCAGAAACAAGCATATTTGCTCATTCGGCCTGAAAATGCTTTTAAGCGCATAAAAACTTACACTCTTGATTTCTGGCTAAATAAAAGCTGTTGCAATGATATTTCCATGCTGAACTGAGTTGTTCTGGGTCAAATATGAAGGCAAACCCACTTTCCTTATAGTATCTTGCTGCAATTGGCAGAAACAAGCATATTTGCTCATTCGGCCTGAAAATGCTTTTAAGCGCATAAAAACTTACACTCTTGATTTCTGGCTAAATAAAAGCTGTTGCAATGATATTTCCATGCTGAACTGAGTTGTTCTGGGTCAAATATGAAGGCAAACCCACTTTCCTTTCAGTATTTTGCTGCAATTGGCAGAAATCAGCTCATTTGGCCTGAAAATGCTTTTAAGCGCATAAAAACTTACACTCTTGATTTCTGGCTAAATAAAAGCTGTTGCAATGATATTTCCATGCTGAACTGAGTTGTTCTGGGTCAAATATGAAGGCAAACCCACTTTCCTTTCAGTATTTTGCTGCAATTGGCAGAAACAAGCATATTTGCTCATTCGGCCTGAAAATGCTTTTAAGCGCATAAAAACTTACACTTGATTTCTGGCTAAATAAAAGCTGTTGCAATGATATTTCCATGCTGAACTGAGTTGTTCTGGGTCAAATATGAAGGCAAACCCACTTTCCTTTCAGTATTTTGCTGCAATTGGCAGAAACAAGCATATTTGCTCATTCGGCCTGAAAATGCTTTTAAGCGCATAAAAACTTACACTCTTGATTTCTGGCTAAATAAAAGCTGTTGCAATGATATTTCCATGCTGAACTGAGTTGTTCTGGGTCAAATATGAAGGCAAACCCACTTTCCTTTCAGTATTTTGCTGCAATTGGCAGAAATCAGCTCATTTGGCCTGAAAATGCTTTTAAGCGCATAAAAACTTACACTCTTGATTTCTGGCTAAATAAAAGCTGTTGCAATGATATTTCCATGCTGAACTGAGTTGTTCTGGGTCAAATATGAAGGCAAACCCACTTTCCTTTCAGTATTTTGCTGCAATTGGCAGAAACAAGCATATTTGCTCATTCGGCCTGAAAATGCTTTTAAGCGCATAAAAACTTACACTCTTGATTTCTGGCTAAATAAAAGCTGTTGCAATGATATTTCCATGCTGAACTGAGTTGTTCTGGGTCAAATATGAAGGCAAACCCACTTTCCTTTCAGTATTTTGCTGCAATTGGCAGAAATCAGCTCATTTGGCCCGAAAATGCTTTTAAGGGCATAAAAACTTACACTCTTGATTTCTGGCTAAATAAAAGCTGTTGCAATGATATTTCCATGCTGAACTGAGTTGTTCTGGGTCAAATATGAAGGCAAACCCACTTTCCTTTCAGTATTTTGCTGCAATTGGCAGAAACAAGCATAATTGCTCATTCGGCCTGAAAATGCTTTTAAGCGCATAAAAACTTACACTCTTGATTTCTGGCTAAATAAAAGCTGTTGCAATGATATTTCCATGCTGAACTGAGTTGTTCTGGGTCAAATATGAAGGCAAACCCACTTTCCTTTCAGTATTTTGCTGCAATTGGCAGAAACAAGCATATTTGCTCATTCGGCCTGAAAATGCTTTTAAGCGCATAAAAACTTACACTCTTGATTTCTGGCTAAATAAAAGCTGTTGCAATGATATTTCCATGCTGAACTGAGTTGTTCTGGGTCAAATATGAAGGCAAACCCACTTTCCTTTCAGTATTTTTCTGCAATTGGCAGAAATCAGCTCATTTGGCCTGAAAATGCTTTTAAGCGCATAAAAACTTACACTCTTGATTTCTGGCTAAATAAAAGCTGTTGCAATGATATTTCCATGCTGAACTGAGTTGTTCTGGGTCAAATATGAAGGCAAACCCACTTTCCTTTCAGTATTTTGCTGCAATTGGCAGAAACAAGCATATTTGCTCATTCGGCCTGAAAATGCTTTTAAGCGCATAAAAACTTACACTCTTGATTTCTGGCTAAATAAAAGCTGTTGCAATGATATTTCCATGCTGAACTGAGTTGTTCTGGGTCAAATATGAAGGCAAACCCACTTTCCTTTCAGTATTTTGCTGCAATTGGCAGAAATCAGCTCATTCGGCCTGAAAATGCTTTTAAGCGCATAAAAACTTACACTCTTGATTTCTGGCTAAATAAAAGCTGTTGCAATGATATTTCCATGCTGAACTGAGTTGTTCTGGGTCAAATATGAAGGCAAACCCACTTTCCTTTCAGTATTTTGCTGCAATTGGCAGAAATCAGCTCATTTGGCCTGAAAATGCTTTTAAGCGCATAAAAACTTACACTCTTGATTTCTGGCTAAATAAAAGCTGTTGCAATGATATTTCCATGCTGAACTGAGTTGTTCTGGGTCTAATATGAAGGCAAACCCACTTTCCTTTCAGTATTTTGCTGCAATTGGCAGAAACAAGCATATTTGATCATTCGGCCTGAAAATGCTTTTAAGCGCATAAAAACTTACACTCTTGATTTCTGGCAAAATAAAAGCTGTTGCAATGATATTTCCATGCTGAACTGAGTTGTTCTGGGTCAAATATGAAGGCAAACCCACTTTCCTTTCAGTATTTTGCTGCAATTGGCAGAAACAAGCATATTTGGCCTGAAAATGCTTTTAAGCGCATAAAAACTTACACTCTTGATTTCTGGCTAAATAAAAGCTGTTGCAATGATATTTCCATGCTGAACTGAGTTGTTCTGGGTCAAATATGAAGGCAAACCCACTTTCCTTTCAGTATTTTGCTGCAATTGACAGAAACAAGCATATTTGCTCATTCGGCCTGAAAATGCTCTTAAGCGCATAAAAACTTACACTCTTGATTTCTGGCTAAATAAAAGCTGTTGCAAGGATATTTCCATGCTGAACTGAGTTGTTCTGGGTCAAATATGAAGGCAAACCCACTTTCCTTTCAGTATTTTGCTGCAATTGGCAGAAATCAGCTCATTTGGCCTGAAAATGCTTTTAAGCGCATAAAAACTTACACTCTTGATTTCTGGCTAAATAAAAGCTGTTGCAATGATATTTCCATGCTGAACTGAGTTGTTCTGGGTCAAATATGAAGGCAAACCCACTTTCCTTTCAGTATTTTGCTGCAATTGGCAGAAATCAGCTCATTTGGCCTGAAAATGCTTTTAAGCGCATAAAAACTTACACTCTTGATTTCTGGCTAAATAAAAGCTGTTGCAATGATATTTCCATGCTGAACTGAGTTGTTCTGGGTCAAATATGAAGGCAAACCCACTTTCCTTTCAGTATTTTGCTGCAATTGGCAGAAACAAGCATATTTGCTCATTCGGCCTGAAAATGCTTTTAAGCGCATAAAAACTTACACTCTTGATTTCTGGCTAAATAAAAGCTGTTGCAATGATATTTCCATGCTGAACTGAGTTGTTCTGGGTCAAATATGAAGGCAAACCCACTTTCCTTTCAGTATTTTGCTGCAATTGGCAGAAATCAGCTCATTTGGCCTGAAAATGCTTTTAAGCGCATAAAAACTTACACTCTTGATTTCTGGCTAAATAAAAGCTGTTGCAATGATATTTCCATGCTGAACTGAGTTGTTCTGGGTCAAATATGAAGGCAAACCCACTTTCCTTTCAGTATTTTGCTGCAATTGGCAGAAACAAGCATATTTGCTCATTCGGCCTGAAAATGCTTTTAAGCGCATAAAAACTTACACTCTTGATTTCTGGCTAAATAAAAGCTGTTGCAATGATATTTCCATGCTGAACTGAGTTGTTCTGGGTCAAATATGAAGGCAAACCCACTTTCCTTTCAGTATTTTGCTGCAATTGGCAGAAACAAGCATATTTGCTCATTCGGCCTGAAAATGCTTTTAAGCGCATAAAAACTTACACTCTTGATTTCTGGCTAAATAAAAGCTGTTGCAATGATATTTCCATGCTGAACTGAGTTGTTCTGGGTCAAATATGAAGGCAAACCCACTTTCCTTTCAGTATTTTGCTGCAATTGGCAGAAACAAGCATATTTGCTCATTCGGCCTGAAAATGCTTTTAAGCGCATAAAAACTTACACTCTTGATTTCTGGCTAAATAAAAGCTGTTGCAAGGATATTTCCATGCTGAACTGAGTTGTTCTGGGTCAAATATGAAGGCAAACCCACTTTCCTTTCAGTATTTTGCTGCAATTGGCAGAAACAAGCATATTTGCTCATTCGGCCTGAAAATGCTTTTAAGCGCATAAAAACTTACACTCTTGATTTCTGGCTAAATAAAAGCTGTTGCAATGATATTTCCATGCTGAACTGAGTTGTTCTGGGTCAAATATGAAGGCAAACCCACTTTCCTTTCAGTATTTTGCTGCAATTGGCAGAAACAAGCATATTTTCTCATTCGGCCTGAAAATGCTTTTAAGCGCATAAAAACTTACACTCTTGATTTCTGGCTAAATAAAAGCTGTTGCAATGATATTTCCATGCTGAACTGAGTTGTTCTGGGTCAAATATGAAGGCAAACCCACTTTCCTTTCAGTATTTTGCTGCAATTGGCAGAAACAAGCATATTTGCTCATTCGGCCTGAAAATGCTTTTAAGCGCATAAAAACTTACACTCTTGATTTCTGGCTAAATAAAAGCTGTTGCAATGATATTTCCATGCTGAACTGAGTTGTTCTGGGTCAAATATGAAGGCAAACCCACTTTCCTTTCAGTATTTTGCTGCAATTGGCAGAAACAAGCATATTTGCTCATTCGGCCTGAAAATGCTTTTAAGCGCATAAAAACTTACACTCTTGATTTCTGGCTAAATAAAAGCTGTTGCAAGGATATTTCCATGCTGAACTGAGTTGTTCTGGGTCAAATATGAAGGCAAACCCACTTTCCTTTCAGTATTTTGCTGCAATTGGCAGAAACAAGCATATTTGCTCATTCGGCCTGAAAATGCTTTTAAGCGCATAAAAACTTACACTCTTGATTTCTGGCTAAATAAAAGCTGTTGCAATGATATTTCCATGCTGAACTGAGTTGTTCTGGGTCAAATATGAAGGCAAACCCACTTTCCTTTCAGTATTTTGCTGCAATTGGCAGAAACAAGCATATTTTCTCATTCGGCCTGAAAATGCTTTTAAGCGCATAAAAACTTACACTCTTGATTTCTGGCTAAATAAAAGCTGTTGCAATGATATTTCCATGCTGAACTGAGTTGTTCTGGGTCAAATATGAAGGCAAACCCACTTTCCTTTCAGTATTTTGCTGCAATTGGCAGAAACAAGCATATTTGCTCATTCGGCCTGAAAATGCTTTTAAGCGCATAAAAACTTACACTCTTGATTTCTGGCTAAATAAAAGCTGTTGCAATGATATTTCCATGCTGAACTGAGTTGTTCTGGGTCAAATATGAAGGCAAACCCACTTTCCTTTCAGTATTTTGCTGCAATTGGCAGAAATCAGCTCATTTGGCCTGAAAATGCTTTTAAGCGCATAAAAACTTACACTCTTGATTTCTGGCTAAATAAAAGCTGTTGCAATGATATTTCCATGCTGAACTGAGTTGTTCTGGGTCAAATATGAAGGCAAACCCACTTTCCTTTCAGTATTTTGCTGCAATTGGCAGAAACAAGCATATTTGCTCATTCGGCCTGAAAATGCTTTTAAGCGCATAAAAACTTACACTCTTGATTTCTGGCTAAATAAAAGCTGTTGCAATGATATTTCCATGCTGAACTGAGTTGTTCTGGGTCAAATATGAAGGCAAACCCACTTTCCTCTCAGTATTTTGCTGCAATTGGCAGAAACAAGCATATTTGCTCATTCGGCCTGAAAATGCTTTTAAGCGCATAAAAACTTACACTCTTGATTTCTGGCTAAATAAAAGCTGTTGCAATGATATTTCCATGCTGAACTGAGTTGTTCTGGGTCAAATATGAAGGCAAACCCACTTTCCTTTCAGTATTTTGCTGCAATTGGCAGAAACAAGCATATTTGCTCATTCGGCCTGAAAATGCTTTTAAGCGCATAAAAACATACACTCTTGATTTCTGGCTAAATAAAAGCTGTTGCAATGATATTTCCATGCTGAACTGAGTTGTTCTGGGTCAAATATGAAGGCAAACCCACTTTCCTTTCAGTATTTTGCTGCAATTGGCAGAAATCAGCTCATTTGGCCTGAAAATGCTTTTAAGCGCATAAAAACTTACACTCTTGATTTCTGGCTAAATAAAAGCTGTTGCAATGATATTTCCATGCTGAACTGAGTTGTTCTGGGTCAAATATGAAGGCAAACCCACTTTCCTTTCAGTATTTTGCTGCAATTGGCAGAAACAAGCATATTTGCTCATTCGGCCTGAAAATGCTTTTAACCGCATAAAAACTTACACTCTTGATTTCTGGCTAAATAAAAGCTGTTGCAATGATATTTCCATGCTGAACTGAGTTGTTCTGGGTCAAATATGAAGGCAAACCCACTTTCCTTTCAGTATTTTGCTGCAATTGGCAGAAACAAGCATATTTGCTCATTCGGCCTGAAAATGCTTTTAAGCGCATAAAAACTTACACTCTTGATTTCTGGCTAAATAAAAGCTGTTGCAATGATATTTCCATGCTGAACTGAGTTGTTCTGGGTCAAATATGAAGGCAAACCCACTTTCCTTTCAGTATTTTGCTGCAATTGGCAGAAACAAGCATATTTGCTCATTCGGCCTGAAAATGCTTTTAAGCGCATAAAAACTTACACTCTTGATTTCTGGCTAAATAAAAGCTGTTGCAATGATATTTCCATGCTGAACTGAGTTGTTCTGGGTCAAATATGAAGGCAAACCCACTTTCCTTTCAGTATTTTGCTGCAATTGGCAGAAACAAGCATATTTGCTCATTCGGCCTGAAAATGCTTTTAAGCGTATAAAAACTTACACTCTTGATTTCTGGCTAAATAAAAGCTGTTGCAATGATATTTCCATGCTGAACTGAGTTGTTCTGGGTCAAATATGAAGGCAAACCCACTTTCCTTTCAGTATTTTGCTGCAATTGGCAGAAACAAGCATATTTGCTCATTCGGCCTGAAAATGCTTTTAAGCGCATAAAAACTTACACTCTTGATTTCTGGCTAAATAAAAGCTGTTGCAATGATATTTCCATGCTGAACTGAGTTGTTCTGGGTCAAATATGAAGGCAAACCCACTTTCCTTTCAGTATTTTTGCTGCAATTGGCAGAAATCAGCTCATTTGGCCTGAAAATGCTTTTAAGCGCATAAAAACTACACTCTTGATTTCTGGCTAAATAAAAGCTGTTGCAATGATATTTCCATGCTGAACTGAGTTGTTCTGGGTCAAATATGAAGGCAAACCCACTTTCCTTTCAGTATTTTGCTGCAATTGGCAGAAACAAGCATATTTGCTCATTCGGCCTGAAAATGCTTTTAAGCGCATAAAAACTTACACTCTTGATTTATGGCTAAATAAAAGCTGTTGCAATGATATTTCCATGCTGAACTGAGTTGTTCTGGGTCAAATATGAAGGCAAACCCACTTTCCTTTCAGTATTTTGCTGCAATTGGCAGAAACAAGCATATTTGCTCATTCGGCCTGAAAATGCTTTTAAGCGCATAAAAACTTACACTCTTGATTTCTGGCTAAATAAAGCTGTTGCAAGGATATTTCCATGCTGAACTGAGTTGTTCTGGGTCAATATGAAGGCAAACCCACTTTCCTTTCAGTATTTTGCTGCAATTGGCAGAAATCATGCTCATTTGGCCTGAAAATACTTTTAAGCGCATAAAAACTTACACTCTTGATTTCTGGCTAAATAAAAGCTGTTGCAATGATATTTCCATGCTGAACTGAGTTGTTCTGGGTCAAATATGAAGGCAAACCCACTTTCCTTTCAGTATTTTGCTGCAATTGGCAGAAACAAGCATATTTGCTCATTCGGCCTGAAAATGCTTTTAAGCGCATAAAAAACTTACACTCTTGATTTCTGGCTAAATAAAAGCTGTTGCAATGATATTTCCATGCTGAACTGAGTTGTTCTGGGTCAAATATGAAGGCAAACCCACTTTCCTTTCAGTATTTTGCTGCAATTGGCAGAAACAAGCATATTTGCTCATTCGGCCTGAAAATGCTTTTAAGCGCATAAAAACTTACACTCTTGATTTCTGGCTAAATAAAAGCTGTTGCAATGATATTTCCATGTTGAACTGAGTTGTTCTGGGTCAAATATGAAGGCAAACCCACTTTCCTTTCAGTATTTTGCTGCAATTGGCAGAAATCAGCTCATTTGGCCTGAAAATGCTTTTAAGCGCATAAAAACTTACACTCTTGATTTCTGGCTAAATAAAAGCTGTTGCAATGATATTTCCATGCTGAACTGAGTTGTTCTGGGTCAAATATGAAGGCAAACCCACTTTCCTTTCAGTATTTTGCTGCAATTGGCAGAAACAAGCATATTTGCTCATTCGGCCTGAAAATGCTTTTAAGCGCATAAAAACTTACACTCTTGATTTCTGGCTAAATAAAAGCTGTTGCAATGATATTTCCATGCTGAACTGAGTTGTTCTGGGTCAAATATGAAGGCAAACCCACTTTCCTTTCAGTATTTTGCTGCAATTGGGAGAAACAAGCATATTTGCTCATTCGGCCTGAAAATGCTTTTAAGCGCATAAAAACTTACACTCTTGATTTCTGGCTAAATAAAAGCTGTTGCAATGATATTTCCATGCTGAACTGAGTTTTTCTGGGTCAAATATGAAGGCAAACCCACTTTCCTTTCAGTATTTTGGCACAATTGGCAGAAATCAGCTCATTTGGCCTGAAAATGCTTTTAAGCGCATAAAAACTTACACTCTTGATTTCTGGCTAAATAAAAGCTGTTGCAATGATATTTCCATGCTGAACTGAGTTGTTCTGGGTCAAATATGAAGGCAAACCCACTTTCCTTTCAGTATTTTGCTGCAATGGCAGAAACAAGCATATTTGCTCATTCGGCCTGAAAATGCTTTTAAGCGCATAAAAACTTACACTCTTGATTTCTGGCTAAATAAAAGCTGTTGCAATGATATTTCCATGCTGAACTGAGTTGTTCTGGGTCAAATATGAAGGCAAACCCACTTTCCTTTCAGTATTTTGCTGCAATTGGCAGAACAAGCTATTTGCTCATTTGGCCTGAAAATGCTTTTAAGCGCATAAAAACTTACACTCTTGATTTCTGGCTAAATAAAAGCTGTTGCAATGATATTTCCATGCTGAACTGAGTTGTTCTGGGTCAAATATGAAGGCAAACCCACTTTCCTTTCAGTATTTTGCTGCAATTGGCAGAAACAAGCATATTTGCTCATTCGGCCTGAAAATGCTTTTAAGCGCATAAAAACTTACACTCTTGATTTCTGGCTAAATAAAAGCTGTTGCAATGATATTTCCATGCTGAACTGAGTTGTTCTGGGTCAAATATGAAGGCAAACCCACTTTCCTTTCAGTATTTTGCTGCAATTGGCAGAAACAAGCATATTTGCTCATTCGGCCTGAAAATGCTTTTAAGCGCATAAAAACTTACACTCTTGATTTCTGGCTAAATAAAAGCTGTTGCAATGATATTTCCATGCTGAACTGAGTTGTTCTGGGTCAAATATGAAGGCAAACCCACTTTCCTTTCAGTATTTTGCTGCAATTGGCAGAAACAAGCATATTTGCTCATTCGGCCTGAAAATGCTTTTAAGCGCATAAAAACTTACACTCTTGATTTCTGGCTAAATAAAAGCTGTTGCAATGATATTTCCATGCTGAACTGAGTTGTTCTGGGTCAAATATGAAGGCAAACCCACTTTCCTTTCAGTATTTTGCTGCAATTGGCAGAAACAAGCATATTTGCTCATTCGGCCTGAAAATGCTTTTAAGCGCATAAAAACTTACACTCTTGATTTCTGGCTAAATAAAAGCTGTTGCAATGATATTTCCATGCTGAACTGAGTTGTTCTGGGTCAAATATGAAGGCAAACCCACTTTCCTTTCAGTATTTTGCTGCAATTGGCAGAAACAAGCATATTTGCTCATTCGGCCTGAAAATGCTTTTAAGCGCATAAAAACTTACACTCTTGATTTCTGGCTAAATAAAAGCTGTTGCAATGATATTTCCATGCTGAACTGAGTTGTTCTGGGTCAAATATGAAGGCAAACCCACTTTCCTTTCAGTATTTTGCTGCAATTGGCAGAAACAAGCATATTTGCTCATTCGGCCTGAAATGCTTTTAAGCGCATAAAAACTTACACTCTTGATTTCTGGCTAAATAAAAGCTGTTGCAATGATATTTCCAAGCTGAACTGAGTTGTTCTGGGTCAAATATGAAGGCAAACCCACTTTCCTTTCAGTATTTTGCTGCAATTGGCAGAAATCAGCTCATTTGGCCTGAAAATGCTTTTAAGCGCATAAAAACTTACACTCTTGATTTCTGGCTAAATAAAAGCTGTTGCAATGATATTTCCATGCTGAACTGAGTTGTTCTGGGTCAAATATGAAGGCAAACCCACTTTCCTTTCAGTATTTTGCTGCAATTGGCAGAAACAAGCATATTTGCTCATTCGGCCTGAAAATGCTTTTAAGCGCATAAAAACTTACACTCTTGATTTCTGGCTAAATAAAAGCTGTTGCAATGATATTTCCATGCTGAACTGAGTTGTTCTGGGTCAAATATGAAGGCAAACCCACTTTCCTTTCAGTATTTTGCTGCAATTGGCAGAAACAAGCATATTTGCTCATTTGGCCTGAAAATGCTTTTAAGCGCATAAAAACTTACACTCTTGATTTCTGGCTAAATAAAAGCTGTTGCAATGATATTTCCATGCTGAACTGAGTTGTTCTGGGTCAAATATGAAGGCAAACCCACTTTCCTTTCAGTATTTTGCTGCAATTGGCAGAAACAAGCATATTTGCTCATTCGGCCTGAAAATGCTTTTAAAGCGCATAAAAACTTACACTCTTGATTTCTGGCTAAATAAAAGCTGTTGCAATGATATTTCCATGCTGAACTGAGTTGTTCTGGGTCAAATATGAAGGCAAACCCACTTTCCTTTCAGTATTTTGCTGCAATTGGCAGAAACAAGCATATTTGCTCATTCGGCCTGAAAATGCTTTTAAGCGCATAAAAACTTACACTCTTGATTTCTGGCTAAATAAAAGCTGTTGCAATGATATTTCCATGCTGAACTGAGTTGTTCTGGGTCAAATATGAAGGCAAACCCACTTTCCTTTCAGTATTTTGCTGCAATTGGCAGAAACAAGCATATTTGCTCATTCGGCCTGAAAATGCTTTTAAGCGCATAAAAACTTACACTCTTGATTTCTGGCTAAATAAAAGCTGTTGCAATGATATTTCCATGCTGAACTGAGTTGTTCTGGGTCAAATATGAAGGCAAACCCACTTTCCTTTCAGTATTTTGCTGCAATTGGCAGAAACAAGCATATTTGCTCATTCGGCCTGAAAATGCTTTTAAGCGCATAAAAACTTACACTCTTGATTTCTGGCTAAATAAAAGCTGTTGCAATGATATTTCCATGCTGAACTGAGTTGTTCTGGGTCAAATATGAAGGCAAACCCACTTTCCTTTCAGTATTTTGCTGCAATTGGCAGAAATCAGCTCATTTGGCCTGAAAATGCTTTTAAGCGCATAAAAACTTACACTCTTGATTTCTGGCTAAATAAAAGCTGTTGCAATGATATTTCCATGCTGAACTGAGTTGTTCTGGGTCAAATATGAAGGCAAACCCACTTTCCTTTCAGTATTTTGCTGCAATTGGCAGAAACAAGCATATTTGCTCATTCGGCCTGAAAATGCTTTTAAGCGCATAAAAACTTACACTCTTGATTTCTGGCTAAATAAAAGCTGTTGCAATGATATTTCCATGCTGAACTGAGTTGTTCTGGGTCAAATATGAAGGCAAACCCACTTTCCTTTCAGTATTTTGCTGCAATTGGCAGAAACAAGCATATTTGCTCATTTGGCCTGAAAATGCTTTTAAGCGCATAAAAACTTACACTCTTGATTTCTGGCTAAATAAAAGCTGTTGCAATGATATTTCCATGCTGAACTGAGTTGTTCTGGTCAAATATGAAGGCAAAACCCACTTTCCTTTCAGTATTTTGCTGCAATTGGCAGAAACAAGCATATTTGCTCATTCGGCCTGAAAATGCTTTTAAGCGCATAAAAACTTACACTCTTGATTTCTGGCTAAATAAAAGCTGTTGCAATGATATTTCCATGCTGAACTGAGTTGTTCTGGGTCAAATATGAGGCAAACCCCACTTTCCTTTCAGTATTTTGCTGCAATTGCAGAAATCAGCTCATTTGGCCTGAAAATGCTTTTAAGAGCCATAAAAACTTACACTCTTGATTTCTGGCTAAATAAAAGCTGTTGCAATGATATTTCCATGCTGAACTGAGTTGTTCTGGGTCAAATATGAAGGCAAACCCACTTTCCTTTCAGTATTTTGCTGCAATTGGCAGAAACAAGCATATTTGCTCATTCGGCCTGAAAATGCTTTTAAGCGCATAAAAACTTACACTCTTGATTTCTGGCTAAATAAAAGCTGTTGCAATGATATTTCCATGCTGAACTGAGTGTTCTGGGTCAAATATGAAGGCAAACCCACTTTCCTTTCAGTATTTTGCTGCAATTGGCAGAAACAAGCATATTTGCTCATTTGGCCTGAAAATGCTTTTAAGCGCA
>NW_027125336.1:0-86770 GCF_033026475.1 Channa argus
AACTGAGTTGTTCTGGGTCAAATATGAAGGCAAACCCACTTTCCCTTCAGTATTTTGCTGCAATTGGCAGAAACAAGCATATTTGCTCATTCGGCCTGAAAATGCTTTTAAGCGCATAAAAACTTACACTCTTGATTTCTGGCTAAATAAAAGCTGTTGCAATGATATTTCCATGCTGAACTGAGTTGTTCTGGGTCAAATATGAAGGCAAACCCACTTTCCCTTCAGTATTTTGCTGCAATTGGCAGAAACAAGCATATTTGCTCATTCGGCCTGAAAATGCTTTTAAGCGCATAAAAACTTAAACTCTTGATTTCTGGCTAAATAAAAGCTGTTGCAATGATATTTCCATGCTGAACTGAGTTGTTCTGGGTCAAATATGAAGGCAAACCCACTTTCCCTTCAGTATTTTGCTGCAATTGGCAGAAACAAGCATATTTGCTCATTCGGCCTGAAAATGCTTTTAAGCGCATAAAAACTTACACTCTTGATTTCTGGCTAAATAAAAGCTGTTGCAATGATATTTCCATGCTGAACTGAGTTGTTCTGGGTCAAATATGAAGGCAAACCCACTTTCCCTTCAGTATTTTGCTGCAATTGGCAGAAACAAGCATATTTGCTCATTCGGCCTGAAAATGCTTTTAAGCGCATAAAAACTTACACTCTTGATTTCTGGCTAAATAAAAGCTGTTGCAATGATATTTCCATGCTGAACTGAGTTGTTCTGGGTCAAATATGAAGGCAAACCCACTTTCCCTTCAGTATTTTGCTGCAATTGGCAGAAACAAGCATATTTGCTCATTCGGCCTGAAAATGCTTTTAAGCGCATAAAAACTTACACTCTTGATTTCTGGCTAAATAAAAGCTGTTGCAATGATATTTCCATGCTGAACTGAGTTGTTCTGGGTCAAATATGAAGGCAAACCCACTTTCCCTTCAGTATTTTGCTGCAATTGGCAGAAACAAGCATATTTGCTCATTCGGCCTGAAAATGCTTTTAAGCGCATAAAAACTTACACTCTTGATTTCTGGCTAAATAAAAGCTGTTGCAATGATATTTCCATGCTGAACTGAGTTGTTCTGGGTCAAATATGAAGGCAAACTCACTTTCCCTTCAGTATTTTGCTGCAATTGGCAGAAACAAGCATATTTGCTCATTCGGCCTGAAAATGCTTTTAAGCGCATAAAAACTTACACTCTTGATTTCTGGCTAAATAAAAGCTGTTGCAATGATATTTCCATGCTGAACTGAGTTGTTCTGGGTCAAATATGAAGGCAAACCCACTTTCCCTTCAGTATTTTGCTGCAATTGGCAGAAACAAGCATATTTGCTCATTCGGCCTGAAAATGCTTTTAAGCGCATAAAAACTTACACTCTTGATTTCTGGCTAAATAAAAGCTGTTGCAATGATATTTCCATGCTGAACTGAGTTGTTCTGGGTCAAATATGAAGGCAAACCCACTTTCCCTTCAGTATTTTGCTGCAATTGGCAGAAAATCAGCTCATTCGGCCTGAAAATGCTTTTAAGCGCATAAAAACTTACACTCTTGATTTCTGGCTAAATAAAAGCTGTTGCAATGATATTTCCATGCTGAACTGAGTTGTTCTGGGTCAAATATGAAGGCAAACCCACTTTCCCTTCAGTATTTTGCTGCAATTGGCAGAAATCAGCTCATTCGGCCTGAAAATGCTTTTAAGCGCATAAAACTTACACTCTTGATTTCTGGCTAAATAAAAGCTGTTGCAATGATATTTCCATGCTGAACTGAGTTGTTCTGGGTCAAATATGAAGGCAAACCCACTTTCCCTTCAGTATTTTGCTGCAATTGGCAGAAACAAGCATATTTGCTCATTCGGCCTGAAAATGCTTTTAAGCGCATAAAAACTTACACTCTTGATTTCTGGCTAAATAAAAGCTGTTGCAATGATATTTCCATGCTGAACTGAGTTGTTCTGGGTCAAATAAGAAGGCAAACCCACTTTCCCTTCAGTATTTTGCTGCAATTGGCAGAAACAAGCATATTTGCTCATTCGGCCTGAAAATGCTTTTAAGCGCATCAAAACTTACACTCTTGATTTCTGGCTAAATAAAAGCTGTTGCAATGATATTTCCATGCTGAACTGAGTTGTTCTGGGTCAAATATGAAGGCAAACCCACTTTCCCTTCAGTATTTTGCTGCAATTGGCAGAAACAAGCATATTTGCTCATTCGGCCTGAAAATGCTTTTAAGCGCATAAAAACTTACACTCTTGATTTCTGGCTAAATAAAAGCTGTAGCAATGATATTTCCATGCTGAACTGAGTTGTTCTGGGTCAAATATGAAGGCAAACTCACTTTCCCTTCAGTATTTTGCTGCAATTGGCAGAAACAAGCATATTTGCTCATTCGGCCTGAAAATGCTTTTAAGCGCATAAAAACTTACACTCTTGATTTCTGGCTAAATAAAAGCTGTTGCAATGATATTTCCATGCTGAACTGAGTTGTTCTGGGTCAAATATGAAGGCAAACCCACTTTCCCTTCAGTATTTTGCTGCAATTGGCAGAAACAAGCATATTTGCTCATTCGGCCTGAAAATGCTTTTAAGCGCATCAAAACTTACACTCTTGATTTCTGGCTAAATAAAAGCTGTTGCAATGATATTTCCATGCTGAACTGAGTTGTTCTGGGTCAAATATGAAGGCAAACCCACTTTCCCTTCAGTATTTTGCTGCAATTGGCAGAAACAAGCATATTTGCTCATTCGGCCTGAAAATGCTTTTAAGCGCATAAAAACTTACACTCTTGATTTCTGGCTAAATAAAAGCTGTTGCAATGATATTTCCATGCTGAACTGAGTTGTTCTGGGTCAAATATGAAGGCAAACCCACTTTCCCTTCAGTATTTTGCTGCAATTGGCAGAAACAAGCATATTTGCTCATTCGGCCTGAAAATGCTTTTAAGCGCATAAAAACTTACACTCTTGATTTCTGGCTAAATAAAAGCTGTTGCAATGATATTTCCATGCTGAACTGAGTTGTTCTGGGTCAAATATGAAGGCAAACTCACTTTCCCTTCAGTATTTTGCTGCAATTGGCAGAAACAAGCATATTTGCTCATTCGGCCTGAAAATGCTTTTAAGCGCATAAAAACTTACACTCTTGATTTCTGGCTAAATAAAAGCTGTTGCAATGATATTTCCATGCTGAACTGAGTTGTTCTGGGTCAAATATGAAGGCAAACTCACTTTCCCTTCAGTATTTTGCTGCAATTGGCAGAAACAAGCATATTTGCTCATTCGGCCTGAAAATGCTTTTAAGCGCATAAAAACTTACACTCTTGATTTCTGGCTAAATAAAAGCTGTTGCAATGATATTTCCATGCTGAACTGAGTTGTTCTGGGTCAAATATGAAGGCAAACCCACTTTCCCTTCAGTATTTTGCTGCAATTGGCAGAAACAAGCATATTTGCTCATTCGGCCTGAAAATGCTTTTAAGCGCATCAAAACTTACACTCTTGATTTCTGGCTAAATAAAAGCTGTTGCAATGATATTTCCATGCTGAACTGAGTTGTTCTGGGTCAAATATGAAGGCAAACCCACTTTCCCTTCAGTATTTTGCTGCAATTGGCAGAAACAAGCATATTTGCTCATTCGGCCTGAAAATGCTTTTAAGCGCATAAAAACTTACACTCTTGATTTCTGGCTAAATAAAAGCTGTTGCAATGATATTTCCATGCTGAACTGAGTTGTTCTGGGTCAAATATGAAGGCAAACCCACTTTCCCTTCAGTATTTTGCTGCAATTGGCAGAAACAAGCATATTTGCTCATTCGGCCTGAAAATGCTTTTAAGCGCATAAAAACTTACACTCTTGATTTCTGGCTAAATAAAAGCTGTTGCAATGATATTTCCATGCTGAACTGAGTTGTTCTGGGTCAAATATGAAGGCAAACCCACTTTCCCTTCAGTATTTTGCTGCAATTGGCAGAAACAAGCATATTTGCTCATTCGGCCTGAAAATGCTTTTAAGCGCATAAAAACTTACACTCTTGATTTCTGGCTAAATAAAAGCTGTTGCAATGATATTTCCATGCTGAACTGAGTTGTTCTGGGTCAAATATGAAGGCAAACCCACTTTCCCTTCAGTATTTTGCTGCAATTGGCAGAAATCAGCTCATTCGGCCTGAAAATGCTTTTAAGCGCATAAAAACTTACACTCTTGATTTCTGGCTAAATAAAAGCTGTTGCAATGATATTTCCATGCTGAACTGAGTTGTTCTGGGTCAAATATGAAGGCAAACCCACTTTCCCTTCAGTATTTTGCTGCAATTGGCAGAAACAAGCATATTTGCTCATTCGGCCTGAAAATGCTTTTAAGCGCATAAAAACTTACACTCTTGATTTCTGGCTAAATAAAAGCTGTTGCAATGATATTTCCATGCTGAACTGAGTTGTTCTGGGTCAAATATGAAGGCAAACCCACTTTCCCTTCAGTATTTTGCTGCAATTGGCAGAAACAAGCATATTTGCTCATTCGGCCTGAAAATGCTTTTAAGCGCATAAAAACTTACACTCTTGATTTCTGGCTAAATAAAAGCTGTTGCAATGATATTTCCATGCTGAACTGAGTTGTTCTGGGTCAAATATGAAGGCAAACCCACTTTCCCTTCAGTATTTTGCTGCAATTGGCAGAAACAAGCATATTTGCTCATTCGGCCTGAAAATGCTTTTAAGCGCATCAAAACTTACACTCTTGATTTCTGGCTAAATAAAAGCTGTTGCAATGATATTTCCATGCTGAACTGAGTTGTTCTGGGTCAAATATGAAGGCAAACCCACTTTCCCTTCAGTATTTTGCTGCAATTGGCAGAAACAAGCATATTTGCTCATTCGGCCTGAAAATGCTTTTAAGCGCATCAAAACTTACACTCTTGATTTCTGGCTAAATAAAAGCTGTTGCAATGATATTTCCATGCTGAACTGAGTTGTTCTGGGTCAAATATGAAGGCAAACCCACTTTCCCTTCAGTATTTTGCTGCAATTGGCAGAAATCAGCTCATTCGGCCTGAAAATGCTTTTAAGCGCATAAAAACTTACACTCTTGATTTCTGGCTAAATAAAAGCTGTTGCAATGATATTTCCATGCTGAACTGAGTTGTTCTGGGTCAAATATGAAGGCAAACCCACTTTCCCTTCAGTATTTTGCTGCAATTGGCAGAAACAAGCATATTTGCTCATTCGGCCTGAAAATGCTTTTAAGCGCATAAAAACTTACACTCTTGATTTCTGGCTAAATAAAAGCTGTTGCAATGATATTTCCATGCTGAACTGAGTTGTTCTGGGTCAAATATGAAGGCAAACCCACTTTCCCTTCAGTATTTTGCTGCAATTGGCAGAAATCAGCTCATTCGGCCTGAAAATGCTTTTAAGCGCATAAAAACTTACATTCTTGATTTCTGGCTAAATAAAAGCTGTTGCAATGATATTTCCATGCTGAACTGAGTTGTTCTGGGTCAAATATGAAGGCAAACCCACTTTCCCTTCAGTATTTTGCTGCAATTGGCAGAAACAAGCATATTTGCTCATTCGGCCTGAAAATGCTTTTAAGCGCATAAAAACTTACACTCTTGATTTCTGGCTAAATAAAAGCTGTTGCAATGATATTTCCATGCTGAACTGAGTTGTTCTGGGTCAAATATGAAGGCAAACCCACTTTCCCTTCAGTATTTTGCTGCAATTGGCAGAAATCAGCTCATTCGGCCTGAAAATGCTTTTAAGCGCATAAAAACTTACACTCTTGATTTCTGGCTAAATAAAAGCTGTTGCAATGATATTTCCATGCTGAACTGAGTTGTTCTGGGTCAAATATGAAGGCAAACCCACTCTCCCTTCAGTATTTTTGGCTGCAATTGGCAGAAACAAGCATATTTGCTCATTCGGCCTGAAAATGCTTTTAAGCGCATAAAAACTTACACTCTTGATTTCTGGCTAAATAAAAGCTGTTGCAATGATATTTCCATGCTGAACTGAGTTGTTCTGGGTCAAATATGAAGGCAAACCCACTTTCCCTTCAGTATTTTGCTGCAATTGGCAGAAACAAGCATATTTGCTCATTCGGCCTGAAAATGCTTTTAAGCGCATAAAAACTTACACTCTTGATTTCTGGCTAAATAAAAGCTGTTGCAATGATATTTCCATGCTGAACTGAGTTGTTCTGGGTCAAATATGAAGGCAAACCCACTTTCCCCTCAGTATTTTGCTGCAATTGGCAGAAACAAGCATTTTTGCTCATTCGGCCTGAAAATGCTTTTAAGCGCATAAAAACTTACACTCTTGATTTCTGGCTAAATAAAAGCTGTTGCAATGATATTTCCATGCTGAACTGAGTTGTTCTGGGTCAAATATGAAGGCAAACCCACTTTCCCTTCAGTATTTTGCTGCAATTGGCAGAAATCAGCTCATTCGGCCTGAAAATGCTTTTAAGCGCATAAAAACTTACACTCTTGATTTCTGGCTAAATAAAAGCTGTTGCAATGATATTTCCATGCTGAACTGAGTTGTTCTGGGTCAAATATGAAGGCAAACCCACTTTCCCTTCAGTATTTTGCTGCAATTGGCAGAAACAAGCATATTTGCTCATTCGGGCCTGAAAATGCTTTTAAGCGCATCAAAACTTACACTCTTGATTTCTGGCTAAATAAAAGCTGTTGCAATGATATTTCCATGCTGAACTGAGTTGTTCTGGGTCAAATATGAAGGCAAACCCACTTTCCCTTCAGTATTTTGCTGCAATTGGCAGAAACAAGCATATTTGCTCATTCGGCCTGAAAATGCTTTTAAGCGCATCAAAACTTACACTCTTGATTTCTGGCTAAATAAAAGCTGTTGCAATGATATTTCCATGCTGAACTGAGTTGTTCTGGGTCAAATATGAAGGCAAACCCACTTTCCCTTCAGTATTTTGCTGCAATTGGCAGAAACAAGCATATTTGCTCATTCGGCCTGAAAATGCTTTTAAGCGCATAAAAACTTACACTCTTGATTTCTGGCTAAATAAAAGCTGTTGCAATGATATTTCCATGCTGAACTGAGTTGTTCTGGGTCAAATATGAAGGCAAACCCACTTTCCCTTCAGTATTTTGCTGCAATTGGCAGAAACAAGCATATTTGCTCATTCGGCCTGAAAATGCTTTTAAGCGCATCAAAACTTACACTCTTGATTTCTGGCTAAATAAAAGCTGTTGCAATGATATTTCCATGCTGAACTGAGTTGTTCTGGGTCAAATATGAAGGCAAACCCACTTTCCCTTCAGTATTTTGCTGCAATTGGCAGAAACAAGCATATTTGCTCATTCGGCCTGAAAATGCTTTTAAGCGCATAAAAACTTACACTCTTGATTTCTGGCTAAATAAAAGCTGTTGCAATGATATTTCCATGCTGAACTGAGTTGTTCTGGGTCAAATATGAAGGCAAACCCACTTTCCCTTCAGTATTTTGCTGCAATTGGCAGAAACAAGCATATTTGCTCATTCGGCCTGAAAATGCTTTTAAGCGCATCAAAACTTACACTCTTGATTTCTGGCTAAATAAAAGCTGTTGCAATGATATTTCCATGCTGAACTGAGTTGTTCTGGGTCAAATATGAAGGCAAACCCACTTTCCCTTCAGTATTTTGCTGCAATTGGCAGAAACAAGCATATTTGCTCATTCGGCCTGAAAATGCTTTTAAGCGCATCAAAACTTACACTCTTGATTTCTGGCTAAATAAAAGCTGTTGCAATGATATTTCCATGCTGAACTGAGTTGTTCTGGGTCAAATATGAAGGCAAACCCACTTTCCCTTCAGTATTTTGCTGCAATTGGCAGAAACAAGCATATTTGCTCATTCGGCCTGAAAATGCTTTTAAGCGCATAAAAACTTACACTCTTGATTTCTGGCTAAATAAAAGCTGTTGCAATGATATTTCCATGCTGAACTGAGTTGTTCTGGGTCAAATATGAAGGCAAACCCACTTTCCCTTCAGTATTTTGCTGCAATTGGCAGAAACAAGCATATTTGCTCATTCGGCCTGAAAATGCTTTTAAGCGCATCAAAACTTACACTCTTGATTTCTGGCTAAATAAAAGCTGTTGCAATGATATTTCCATGCTGAACTGAGTTGTTCTGGGTCAAATATGAAGGCAAACCCACTTTCCCTTCAGTATTTTGCTGCAATTGGCAGAAACAAGCATATTTGCTCATTCGGCCTGAAAATGCTTTTAAGCGCATAAAAACTTACACTCTTGATTTCTGGCTAAATAAAAGCTGTTGCAATGATATTTCCATGCTGAACTGAGTTGTTCTGGGTCAAATATGAAGGCAAACCCACTTTCCCTTCAGTATTTTGCTGCAATTGGCAGAAACAAGCATATTTGCTCATTCGGCCTGAAAATGCTTTTAAGCGCATAAAAACTTACACTCTTGATTTCTGGCTAAATAAAAGCTGTTGCAATGATATTTCCATGCTGAACTGAGTTGTTCTGGGTCAAATATGAAGGCAAACCCACTTTCCCTTCAGTATTTTGCTGCAATTGGCAGAAATCAGCTCATTCGGCCTGAAATGCTTTTAAGCGCATAAAAACTTACACTCTTGATTTCTGGCTAAATAAAAGCTGTTGCAATGATATTTCCATGCTGAACTGAGTTGTTCTGGGTCAAATATGAAGGCAAACCCACTTTCCCTTCAGTATTTTGCTGCAATTGGCAGAAAATCAGCTCATTCGGCCTGAAAATGCTTTTAAGCGCATAAAAACTTACACTCTTGATTTCTGGCTAAATAAAAGCTGTTGCAATGATATTTCCATGCTGAACTGAGTTGTTCTGGGTCAAATATGAAGGCAAACCCACTCTCCCTTCAGTATTTTGGCTGCAATTGGCAGAAACAAGCATATTTGCTCATTCGGCCTGAAAATGCTTTTAAGCGCATAAAAACTTACACTCTTGATTTCTGGCTAAATAAAAGCTGTTGCAATGATATTTCCATGCTGAACTGAGTTGTTCTGGGTCAAATATGAAGGCAAACCCACTTTCCCTTCAGTATTTTGCTGCAATTGGCAGAAACAAGCATATTTGCTCATTCGGCCTGAAAATGCTTTTAAGCGCATAAAAACTTACACTCTTGATTTGTGGCTAAATAAAAGCTGTTGCAATGATATTTCCATGCTGAACTGAGTTGTTCTGGGTCAAATATGAAGGCAAACCCACTTTCCCCTCAGTATTTTGCTGCAATTGGCAGAAACAAGCATTTTTGCTCATTCGGCCTGAAAATGCTTTTAAGCGCATAAAAACTTACACTCTTGATTTCTGGCTAAATAAAAGCTGTTGCAATGATATTTCCATGCTGAACTGAGTTGTTCTGGGTCAAATATGAAGGCAAACCCACTTTCCCTTCAGTATTTTGCTGCAATTGGCAGAAATCAGCTCATTCGGCCTGAAAATGCTTTTAAGCGCATAAAAACTTACACTCTTGATTTCTGGCTAAATAAAAGCTGTTGCAATGATATTTCCATGCTGAACTGAGTTGTTCTGGGTCAAATATGAAGGCAAACCCACTTTCCCTTCAGTATTTTGCTGCAATTGGCAGAAACAAGCATATTTGCTCATTCGGCCTGAAAATGCTTTTAAGCGCATCAAAACTTACACTCTTGATTTCTGGCTAAATAAAAGCTGTTGCAATGATATTTCCATGCTGAACTGAGTTGTTCTGGGTCAAATATGAAGGCAAACCCACTTTCCCTTCAGTATTTTGCTGCAATTGGCAGAAACAAGCATATTTGCTCATTCGGCCTGAAATGCTTTTAAGCGCATCAAAACTTACACTCTTGATTTCTGGCTAAATAAAAGCTGTTGCAATGATATTTCCATGCTGAACTGAGTTGTTCTGGGTCAAATATGAAGGCAAACCCACTTTCCCTTCAGTATTTTGCTGCAATTGGCAGAAACAAGCATATTTGCTCATTCGGCCTGAAAATGCTTTTAAGCGCATAAAAACTTACACTCTTGATTTCTGGCTAAATAAAAGCTGTTGCAATGATATTTCCATGCTGAACTGAGTTGTTCTGGGTCAAATATGAAGGCAAACCCACTTTCCCTTCAGTATTTTGCTGCAATTGGCAGAAACAAGCATATTTGCTCATTCGGCCTGAAAATGCTTTTAAGCGCATCAAAACTTACACTCTTGATTTCTGGCTAAATAAAAGCTGTTGCAATGATATTTCCATGCTGAACTGAGTTGTTCTGGGTCAAATATGAAGGCAAACCCACTTTCCCTTCAGTATTTTGCTGCAATTGGCAGAAACAAGCATATTTGCTCATTCGGCCTGAAAATGCTTTTAAGCGCATAAAAACTTACACTCTTGATTTCTGGCTAAATAAAAGCTGTTGCAATGATATTTCCATGCTGAACTGAGTTGTTCTGGGTCAACTATGAAGGCAAACCCACTTTCCCTTCAGTATTTTGCTGCAATTGGCAGAAACAAGCATATTTGCTCATTCGGCCTGAAAATGCTTTTAAGCGCATAAAAACTTACACTCTTGATTTCTGGCTAAATAAAAGCTGTTGCAATGATATTTCCATGCTGAACTGAGTTGTTCTGGGTCAAATATGAAGGCAAACCCACTTTCCCTTCAGTATTTTGCTGCAATTGGCAGAAACAAGCATATTTGCTCATTCGGCCTGAAAATGCTTTTAAGCGCATAAAAACTTACACTCTTGATTTCTGGCTAAATAAAAGCTGTTGCAATGATATTTCCATGCTGAACTGAGTTGTTCTGGGTCAAATATGAAGGCAAACCCACTTTCCCTTCAGTATTTTGCTGCAATTGGCAGAAACAAGCATATTTGCTCATTCGGCCTGAAAATGCTTTTAAGCGCATAAAAACTTACACTCTTGATTTCTGGCTAAATAAAAGCTGTTGCAATGATATTTCCATGCTGAACTGAGTTGTTCTGGGTCAAATATGAAGGCAAACCCACTTTCCCTTCAGTATTTTGCTGCAATTGGCAGAAACAAGCATATTTGCTCATTCGGCCTGAAAATGCTTTTAAGCGCATCAAAACTTACACTCTTGATTTCTGGCTAAATAAAAGCTGTTGCAATGATATTTCCATGCTGAACTGAGTTGTTCTGGGTCAAATATGAAGGCAAACCCACTTTCCCTTCAGTATTTTGCTGCAATTGGCAGAAACAAGCATATTTGCTCATTCGGCCTGAAAATGCTTTTAAGCGCATCAAAACTTACACTCTTGATTTCTGGCTAAATAAAAGCTGTTGCAATGATATTTCCATGCTGAACTGAGTTGTTCTGGGTCAAATATGAAGGCAAACCCACTTTCCCTTCAGTATTTTGCTGCAATTGGCAGAAACAAGCATATTTGCTCATTCGGCCTGAAAATGCTTTTAAGCGCATAAAAACTTACACTCTTGATTTCTGGCTAAATAAAAGCTGTTGCAATGATATTTCCATGCTGAACTGAGTTGTTCTGGTCAAATATGAAGGCAAACCCACTTTCCCTTCAGTATTTTGCTGCAATTGGCAGAAACAAGCATATTTGCTCATTCGGCCTGAAAATGCTTTTAAGCGCATCAAAACTTACACTCTTGATTTGTGGCTAAATAAAAGCTGTTGCAATGATATTTCCATGCTGAACTGAGTTGTTCTGGGTCAAATATGAAGGCAAACCACTTTCCCTTCAGTATTTTGCTGCAATTGGCAGAAACAAGCATATTTGCTCATTCGGCCTGAAAATGCTTTTAAGCGCATCAAAACTTACACTCTTGATTTCTGGCTAAATAAAAGCTGTTGCAATGATATTTCCATGCTGAACTGAGTTGTTCTGGGTCAAATATGAAGGCAAACCCACTTTCCCTTCAGTATTTTGCTGCAATTGGCAGAAACAAGCATATTTGCTCATTCGGCCTGAAAATGCTTTTAAGCGCATCAAAACTTACACTCTTGATTTCTGGCTAAATAAAAGCTGTTGCAATGATATTTCCATGCTGAACTGAGTTGTTCTGGGTCAAATATGAAGGCAAACCCACTTTCCCTTCAGTATTTTGCTGCAATTGGCAGAAACAAGCATATTTGCTCATTCGGCCTGAAAATGCTTTTAAGCGCATAAAAACTTACACTCTTGATTTGTGGCTAAATAAAAGCTGTTGCAATGATATTTCCATGCTGAACTGAGTTGTTCTGGGTCAAATATGAAGGCAAACCCACTTTCCCTTCAGTATTTTGCTGCAATTGGCAGAAACAAGCATATTTGCTCATTCGGCCTGAAAATGCTTTTAAGCGCATAAAAACTTACACTCTTGATTTGTGGCTAAATAAAAGCTGTTGCAATGATATTTCCATGCTGAACTGAGTTGTTCTGGGTCAAATATGAAGGCAAACCCACTTTCCCTTCAGTATTTTGCTGCAATTGGCAGAAACAAGCATATTTGCTCATTCGGCCTGAAAATGCTTTTAAGCGCATAAAAACTTACACTCTTGATTTCTGGCTAAATAAAAGCTGTTGCAATGATATTTCCATGCTGAACTGAGTTGTTCTGGGTCAAATATGAAGGCAAACCCACTTTCCCTTCAGTATTTTGCTGCAATTGGCAGAAATCAGCTCATTCGGCCTGAAATAGCTTTTAAGCGCATAAAAACATACACTCTTGATTTCTGGCTAAATAAAAGCTGTTGCAATGATATTTCCATGCTGAACTGAGTTGTTTTGGGTCAAATATGAAGGCAAACCCACTTTCCCTTCAGTATTTTGCTGCAATTGGCAGAAACAAGCATATTTGCTCATTCGGCCTGAAAATGCTTTTAAGCGCATAAAAACTTACACTCTTGATTTCTGGCTAAATAAAAGCTGTTGCAATGATATTTCCATGCTGAACTGAGTTGTTCTGGGTCAAATATGAAGGCAAACCCACTTTCCCTTCAGTATTTTGCTGCAATTGGCAGAAACAAGCATATTTGCTCATTCGGCCTGAAAATGCTTTTAAGCGCATCAAAACTTACACTCTTGATTTCTGGCTAAATAAAAGCTGTTGCAATGATATTTCCATGCTGAACTGAGTTGTTCTGGGTCAAATATGAAGGCAAACCCACTTTCCCTTCAGTATTTTGCTGCAATTGGCAGAAACAAGCATATTTGCTCATTCGGCCTGAAAATGCTTTTAAGCGCATAAAAACTTACACTCTTGATTTCTGGCTAAATAAAAGCTGTTGCAATGATATTTCCATGCTGAACTGAGTTGTTCTGGGTCAAATATGAAGGCAAACCCACTTTCCCTTCAGTATTTTGCTGCAATTGGCAGAAACAAGCATATTTGCTCATTCGGCCTGAAAATGCTTTTAAGCGCATAAAAACTTACACTCTTGATTTCTGGCTAAATAAAAGCTGTTGCAATGATATTTCCATGCTGAACTGAGTTGTTCTGGGTCAAATATGAAGGCAAACCCACTTTCCCTTCAGTATTTTGCTGCAATTGGCAGAACAATCAGCTCATTCGGCCTGAAAATGCTTTTAAGCGCATAAAAACTTACACTCTTGATTTCTGGCTAAATAAAAGCTGTTGCAATGATATTTCCATGCTGAACTGAGTTGTTCTGGGTCAAATATGAAGGCAAACCCACTTTCCCTTCAGTATTTTGCTGCAATTGGCAGAAATCAGCTCATTCGGCCTGAAAATGCTTTTAAGCGCATAAAAACTTACACTCTTGATTTCTGGCTAAATAAAAGCTGTTGCAATGATATTTCCATGCTGAACTGAGTTGTTCTGGGTCAAATATGAAGGCAAACCCACTTTCCCTTCAGTATTTTGCTGCAATTGGCAGAAAAGCATTGCTCATTCGGCCTGAAAATGCTTTTAAGCGCATAAAAACTTACACTCTTGATTTCTGGCTAAATAAAAGCTGTTGCAATGATATTTCCATGCTGAACTGAGTTGTTCTGGGTCAAATATGAAGGCAAACCCACTTTCCCTTCAGTATTTTGCTGCAATTGGCAGAAACAAGCATATTTGCTCATTCGGCCTGAAAATGCTTTTAAGCGCATCAAAACTTACACTCTTGATTTCTGGCTAAATAAAAGCTGTTGCAATGATATTTCCATGCTGAACTGAGTTGTTCTGGGTCAAATATGAAGGCAAACCCACTTTCCCTTCAGTATTTTGCTGCAATTGGCAGAAACAAGCATATTTGCTCATTCGGCCTGAAAATGCTTTTAAGCGCATCAAAACTTACACTCTTGATTTCTGGCTAAATAAAAGCTGTTGCAATGATATTTCCATGCTGAACTGAGTTGTTCTGGGTCAAATATGAAGGCAAACCCACTTTCCCTTCAGTATTTTGCTGCAATTGGCAGAAACAAGCATATTTGCTCATTCGGCCTGAAAATGCTTTTAAGCGCATAAAAACTTACACTCTTGATTTCTGGCTAAATAAAAGCTGTTGCAATGATATTTCCATGCTGAACTGAGTTGTTCTGGGTCAAATATGAAGGCAAACCCACTTTCCCTTCAGTATTTTGCTGCAATTGGCAGAAACAAGCATATTTGCTCATTCGGCCTGAAAATGCTTTTAAGCGCATAAAAACTTACACTCTTGATTTGTGGCTAAATAAAAGCTGTTGCAATGATATTTCCATGCTGAACTGAGTTGTTCTGGGTCAAATATGAAGGCAAACCCACTTTCCCTTCAGTATTTTGCTGCAATTGGCAGAAACAAGCATATTTGCTCATTCGGCCTGAAAATGCTTTTAAGCGCATAAAAACTTACACTCTTGATTTCTGGCTAAATAAAAGCTGTTGCAATGATATTTCCATGCTGAACTGAGTTGTTCTGGGTCAAATATGAAGGCAAACCCACTTTCCCTTCAGTATTTTGCTGCAATTGGCAGAAATCAGCTCATTCGGCCTGAAATAGCTTTTAAGCGCATAAAAACATACACTCTTGATTTCTGGCTAAATAAAAGCTGTTGCAATGATATTTCCATGCTGAACTGAGTTGTTTTGGGTCAAATATGAAGGCAAACCCACTTTCCCTTCAGTATTTTGCTGCAATTGGCAGAAACAAGCATATTTGCTCATTCGGCCTGAAAATGCTTTTAAGCGCATAAAAACTTACACTCTTGATTTCTGGCTAAATAAAAGCTGTTGCAATGATATTTCCATGCTGAACTGAGTTGTTCTGGGTCAAATATGAAGGCAAACCCACTTTCCCTTCAGTATTTTGCTGCAATTGGCAGAAACAAGCATATTTGCTCATTCGGCCTGAAAATGCTTTTAAGCGCATCAAAACTTACACTCTTGATTTCTGGCTAAATAAAAGCTGTTGCAATGATATTTCCATGCTGAACTGAGTTGTTCTGGGTCAAATATGAAGGCAAACCCACTTTCCCTTCAGTATTTTGCTGCAATTGGCAGAAACAAGCATATTTGCTCATTCGGCCTGAAAATGCTTTTAAGCGCATAAAAACTTACACTCTTGATTTCTGGCTAAATAAAAGCTGTTGCAATGATATTTCCATGCTGAACTGAGTTGTTCTGGGTCAAATATGAAGGCAAACCCACTTTCCCTTCAGTATTTTGCTGCAATTGGCAGAAACAAGCATATTTGCTCATTCGGCCTGAAAATGCTTTTAAGCGCATAAAAACTTACACTCTTGATTTCTGGCTAAATAAAAGCTGTTGCAATGATATTTCCATGCTGAACTGAGTTGTTCTGGGTCAAATATGAAGGCAAACCCACTTTCCCTTCAGTATTTTGCTGCAATTGGCAGAAAATCAGCTCATTCGGCCTGAAAATGCTTTTAAGCGCATAAAAACTTACACTCTTGATTTCTGGCTAAATAAAAGCTGTTGCAATGATATTTCCATGCTGAACTGAGTTGTTCTGGGTCAAATATGAAGGCAAACCCACTTTCCCTTCAGTATTTTGCTGCAATTGGCAGAAATCAGCTCATTCGGCCTGAAAATGCTTTTAAGCGCATAAAAACTTACACTCTTGATTTCTGGCTAAATAAAAGCTGTTGCAATGATATTTCCATGCTGAACTGAGTTGTTCTGGGTCAAATATGAAGGCAAACCCACTTTCCCTTCAGTATTTTGCTGCAATTGGCAGAAACAAGCATATTTGCTCATTCGGCCTGAAAATGCTTTTAAGCGCATAAAAACTTACACTCTTGATTTCTGGCTAAATAAAAGCTGTTGCAATGATATTTCCATGCTGAACTGAGTTGTTCTGGGTCAAATATGAAGGCAAACCCACTTTCCCTTCAGTATTTTGCTGCAATTGGCAGAAACAAGCATATTTGCTCATTCGGCCTGAAAATGCTTTTAAGCGCATCAAAACTTACACTCTTGATTTCTGGCTAAATAAAAGCTGTTGCAATGATATTTCCATGCTGAACTGAGTTGTTCTGGGTCAAATATGAAGGCAAACCCACTTTCCCTTCAGTATTTTGCTGCAATTGGCAGAAACAAGCATATTTGCTCATTCGGCCTGAAAATGCTTTTAAGCGCATCAAAACTTACACTCTTGATTTCTGGCTAAATAAAAGCTGTTGCAATGATATTTCCATGCTGAACTGAGTTGTTCTGGGTCAAATATGAAGGCAAACCCACTTTCCCTTCAGTATTTTGCTGCAATTGGCAGAAACAAGCATATTTGCTCATTCGGCCTGAAAATGCTTTTAAGCGCATAAAAACTTACACTCTTGATTTCTGGCTAAATAAAAGCTGTTGCAATGATATTTCCATGCTGAACTGAGTTGTTCTGGGTCAAATATGAAGGCAAACCCACTTTCCCTTCAGTATTTTGCTGCAATTGGCAGAAACAAGCATATTTGCTCATTCGGCCTGAAAATGCTTTTAAGCGCATAAAAACTTACACTCTTGATTTCTGGCTAAATAAAAGCTGTTGCAATGATATTTCCATGCTGAACTGAGTTGTTCTGGGTCAAATATGAAGGCAAACCCACTTTCCCTTCAGTATTTTGCTGCAATTGGCAGAAATCAGCTCATTCGGCCTGAAAATGCTTTTAAGCGCATAAAAACTTACACTCTTGATTTCTGGCTAAATAAAAGCTGTTGCAATGATATTTCCATGCTGAACTGAGTTGTTCTGGGTCAAATATGAAGGCAAACCCACTTTCCCTTCAGTATTTTGCTGCAATTGGCAGAAATCAGCTCATTCTGCCTGAAAATGCTTTTAAGCGCATAAAAACTTACACTCTTGATTTCTGGCTAAATAAACGCTGTTGCAATGATATTTCCATGCTGAACTGAGTTGTTCTGGGTCAAATATGAAGGCAAACCCACTTTCCCTTCAGTATTTTGCTGCAATTGGCAGAAACAAGCATATTTGCTCATTCAGCCTGAAAATGCTTTTAAGCGCATAAAAACTTACACTCTTGATTTCTGGCTAAATAAAAGCTGTTGCAATGATATTTCCATGCTGAACTGAGTTGTTCTGGGTCAAATATGAAGGCAAACCCACTTTCCCTTCAGTATTTTGCTGCAATTGGCAGAAACAAGCATATTTGCTCATTCGGCCTGAAAATGCTTTTAAGCGCATCAAAACTTACACTCTTGATTTCTGGCTAAATAAAAGCTGTTGCAATGATATTTCCATGCTGAACTGAGTTGTTCTGGGTCAAATATGAAGGCAAACCCACTTTCCCTTCAGTATTTTGCTGCAATTGGCAGAAACAAGCATATTTGCTCATTCGGCCTGAAAATGCTTTTAAGCGCATCAAAACTTACACTCTTGATTTCTGGCTAAATAAAAGCTGTTGCAATGATATTTCCATGCTGAACTGAGTTGTTCTGGGTCAAATATGAAGGCAAACCCACTTTCCCTTCAGTATTTTGCTGCAATTGGCAGAAACAAGCATATTTGCTCATTCGGCCTGAAAATGCTTTTAAGCGCATCAAAACTTACACTCTTGATTTCTGGCTAAATAAAAGCTGTTGCAATGATATTTCCATGCTGAACTGAGTTGTTCTGGGTCAAATATGAAGGCAAACCCACTTTCCCTTCAGTATTTTGCTGCAATTGGCAGAAACAAGCATATTTGCTCATTCGGCCTGAAAATGCTTTTAAGCGCATCAAAACTTACACTCTTGATTTGTGGCTAAATAAAAGCTGTTGCAATGATATTTCCATGCTGAACTGAGTTGTTCTGGGTCAAATATGAAGGCAAACCCACTTTCCCTTCAGTATTTTGCTGCAATTGGCAGAAATCAGCTCATTCGGCCTGAAATAGCTTTTAAGCGCATAAAAACTTACACTCTTGATTTCTGGCTAAATAAAAGCTGTTGCAATGATATTTCCATGCTGAACTGAGTTGTTCTGGGTCAAATATGAAGGCAAACCCACTTTCCCTTCAGTATTTTGCTGCAATTGGCAGAAACAAGCATATTTGCTCATTCGGCCTGAAAATGCTTTTAAGCGCATCAAAACTTACACTCTTGATTTCTGGCTAAATAAAAGCTGTTGCAATGATATTTCCATGCTGAACTGAGTTGTTCTGGGTCAAATATGAAGGCAAACCCACTTTCCCTTCAGTATTTTGCTGCAATTGGCAGAAACAAGCATATTTGCTCATTCGGCCTGAAAATGCTTTTAAGCGCATAAAAACTTACACTCTTGATTTCTGGCTAAATAAAAGCTGTTGCAATGATATTTCCATGCTGAACTGAGTTGTTCTGGGTCAAATATGAAGGCAAACCCACTTTCCCTTCAGTATTTTGCTGCAATTGGCAGAAACAAGCATATTTGCTCATTCGGCCTGAAAATGCTTTTAAGCGCATAAAAACTTACACTCTTGATTTCTGGCTAAATAAAAGCTGTTGCAATGATATTTCCATGCTGAACTGAGTTGTTCTGGGTCAAATATGAAGGCAAACCCACTTTCCCTTCAGTATTTTGCTGCAATTGGCAGAAATCAGCTCATTCGGCCTGAAAATGCTTTTAAGCGCATAAAAACTTACACTCTTGATTTCTGGCTAAATAAAAGCTGTTGCAATGATATTTCCATGCTGAACTGAGTTGTTCTGGGTCAAATATGAAGGCAAACCCACCTCTCCCTTCAGTATTTTTGGCTGCAATTGGCAGAAACAAGCATATTTGCTCATTCGGCCTGAAAATGCTTTTAAGCGCATAAAAACTTACACTCTTGATTTCTGGCTAAATAAAAGCTGTTGCAATGATATTTCCATGCTGAACTGAGTTGTTCTGGGTCAAATATGAAGGCAAACCCACTTTCCCTTCAGTATTTTGCTGCAATTGGCAGAAACAAGCATATTTGCTCATTCGGCCTGAAAATGCTTTTAAGCGCATAAAAACTTACACTCTTGATTTCTGGCTAAATAAAAGCTGTTGCAATGATATTTCCATGCTGAACTGAGTTGTTCTGGGTCAAATATGAAGGCAAACCCACTTTCCCTTCAGTATTTTGCTGCAATTGGCAGAAACAAGCATATTTGCTCATTCGGCCTGAAAATGCTTTTAAGCGCATAAAAACTTACACTCTTGATTTCTGGCTAAATAAAAGCTGTTGCAATGATATTTCCATGCTGAACTGAGTTGTTCTGGGTCAAATATGAAGGCAAACCCACTTTCCCCTCAGTATTTTGCTGCAATTGGCAGAAACAAGCATTTTTGCTCATTCGGCCTGAAATGCTTTTAAGCGCATAAAAACTTACACTCTTGATTTCTGGCTAAATAAAAGCTGTTGCAATGATATTTCCATGCTGAACTGAGTTGTTCTGGGTCAAATATGAAGGCAAACCCACTTTCCCTTCAGTATTTTGCTGCAATTGGCAGAAATCAGCTCATTCGGCCTGAAAATGCTTTTAAGCGCATAAAAACTTACACTCTTGATTTCTGGCTAAATAAAAGCTGTTGCAATGATATTTCCATGCTGAACTGAGTTGTTCTGGGTCAAATATGAAGGCAAACCCACTTTCCCTTCAGTATTTTGCTGCAATTGGCAGAAACAAGCATATTTGCTCATTCGGCCTGAAAATGCTTTTAAGCGCATCAAAACTTACACTCTTGATTTCTGGCTAAATAAAAGCTGTTGCAATGATATTTCCATGCTGAACTGAGTTGTTCTGGGTCAAATATGAAGGCAAACCCACTTTCCCTTCAGTATTTTGCTGCAATTGGCAGAAACAAGCATATTTGCTCATTCGGCCTGAAAATGCTTTTAAGCGCATCAAAACTTACACTCTTGATTTCTGGCTAAATAAAAGCTGTTGCAATGATATTTCCATGCTGAACTGAGTTGTTCTGGGTCAAATATGAAGGCAAACCCACTTTCCCTTCAGTATTTTGCTGCAATTGGCAGAAACAAGCATATTTGCTCATTCGGCCTGAAAATGCTTTTAAGCGCATAAAAACTTACACTCTTGATTTCTGGCTAAATAAAAGCTGTTGCAATGATATTTCCATGCTGAACTGAGTTGTTCTGGGTCAAATATGAAGGCAAACCCACTTTCCCTTCAGTATTTTGCTGCAATTGGCAGAAACAAGCATATTTGCTCATTCGGCCTGAAAATGCTTTTAAGCGCATCAAAACTTACACTCTTGATTTCTGGCTAAATAAAAGCTGTTGCAATGATATTTCCATGCTGAACTGAGTTGTTCTGGGTCAAATATGAAGGCAAACCCACTTTCCCTTCAGTATTTTGCTGCAATTGGCAGAAACAAGCATATTTGCTCATTCGGCCTGAAAATGCTTTTAAGCGCATAAAAACTTACACTCTTGATTTCTGGCTAAATAAAAGCTGTTGCAATGATATTTCCATGCTGAACTGAGTTGTTCTGGGTCAAATATGAAGGCAAACCCACTTTCCCTTCAGTATTTTGCTGCAATTGGCAGAAACAAGCATATTTGCTCATTCGGCCTGAAAATGCTTTTAAGCGCATAAAAACTTACACTCTTGATTTCTGGCTAAATAAAAGCTGTTGCAATGATATTTCCATGCTGAACTGAGTTGTTCTGGGTCAAATATGAAGGCAAACCCACTTTCCCTTCAGTATTTTGCTGCAATTGGCAGAAACAAGCATATTTGCTCATTCGGCCTGAAAATGCTTTTAAGCGCATAAAAACTTACACTCTTGATTTCTGGCTAAATAAAAGCTGTTGCAATGATATTTCCATGCTGAACTGAGTTGTTCTGGGTCAAATATGAAGGCAAACCCACTTTCCCTTCAGTATTTTGCTGCAATTGGCAGAAACAAGCATATTTGCTCATTCGGCCTGAAAATGCTTTTAAGCGCATAAAAACTTACACTCTTGATTTCTGGCTAAATAAAAGCTGTTGCAATGATATTTCCATGCTGAACTGAGTTGTTCTGGGTCAAATATGAAGGCAAACCCACTTTCCCTTCAGTATTTTGCTGCAATTGGCAGAAACAAGCATATTTGCTCATTCGGCCTGAAAATGCTTTTAAGCGCATCAAAACTTACACTCTTGATTTCTGGCTAAATAAAAGCTGTTGCAATGATATTTCCATGCTGAACTGAGTTGTTCTGGGTCAAATATGAAGGCAAACCCACTTTCCCTTCAGTATTTTGCTGCAATTGGCAGAAATCAGCTCATTCGGCCTGAAAATGCTTTTAAGCGCATCAAAACTTACACTCTTGATTTCTGGCTAAATAAAAGCTGTTTGCAATGATATTTCCATGCTGAACTGAGTTGTTCTGGGTCAAATATGAAGGCAAACCCACTTTCCCTTCAGTATTTGCTGCAATTGGCAGAAACAAGCATATTTGCTCATTCGGCCTGAAAATGCTTTTAAGCGCATAAAAACTTACACTCTTGATTTCTGGCTAAATAAAAGCTGTTGCAATGATATTTCCATGCTGAACTGAGTTGTTCTGGGTAAATATGAAGGCAAACCCACTTTCCCTTCAGTATTTTGCTGCAATTGGCAGAAACAAGCATATTTGCTCATTCGGCCTGAAAATGCTTTTAAGCGCATCAAAACTTACACTCTTGATTTCTGGCTAAATAAAAGCTGTTGCAATGATATTTCCATGCTGAACTGAGTTGTTCTGGGTCAAATATGAAGGCAAACCCACTTTCCCTTCAGTATTTTGCTGCAATTGGCAGAAACAAGCATATTTGCTCATTCGGCCTGAAAATGCTTTTAAGCGCATAAAAACTTACACTCTTGATTTGTGGCTAAATAAAAGCTGTTGCAATGATATTTCCATGCTGAACTGAGTTGTTCTGGGTCAAATATGAAGGCAAACCCACTTTCCCTTCAGTATTTTGCTGCAATTGGCAGAAACAAGCATATTTGCTCATTCGGCCTGAAAATGCTTTTAAGCGCATCAAAACTTACACTCTTGATTTCTGGCTAAATAAAAGCTGTTGCAATGATATTTCCATGCTGAACTGAGTTGTTCTGGGTCAAATATGAAGGCAAACCCACTTTCCCTTCAGTATTTTGCTGCAATTGGCAGAAACAAGCATATTTGCTCATTCGGCCTGAAAATGCTTTTAAGCGCATAAAAACTTACACTCTTGATTTCTGGCTAAATAAAAGCTGTTGCAATGATATTTCCATGCTGAACTGAGTTGTTCTGGGTCAAATATGAAGGCAAACCCACTTTCCCTTCAGTATTTTGCTGCAATTGGCAGAAACAAGCATATTTGCTCATTCGGCCTGAAAATGCTTTTAAGCGCATAAAAACTTACACTCTTGATTTCTGGCTAAATAAAAGCTGTTGCAATGATATTTCCATGCTGAACTGAGTTGTTCTGGGTCAAATATGAAGGCAAACCCACTTTCCCTTCAGTATTTTGCTGCAATTGGCAGAAACAAGCATATTTGCTCATTCGGCCTGAAAATGCTTTTAAGCGCATAAAAACTTACACTCTTGATTTCTGGCTAAATAAAAGCTGTTGCAATGATATTTCCATGCTGAACTGAGTTGTTCTGGGTCAAATATGAAGGCAAACCCACTTTCCCTTCAGTATTTTGCTGCAATTGGCAGAAATCAGCTCATTCGGCCTGAAATAGCTTTTAAGCGCATAAAAACTTACACTCTTGATTTCTGGCTAAATAAAAGCTGTTGCAATGATATTTCCATGCTGAACTGAGTTGTTTTGGGTCAAATATGAAGGCAAACCCACTTTCCCTTCAGTATTTTGCTGCAATTGGCAGAAACAAGCATATTTGCTCATTCGGCCTGAAAATGCTTTTAAGCGCATAAAAACTTACACTCTTGATTTCTGGCTAAATAAAAGCTGTTGCAATGATATTTCCATGCTGAACTGAGTTGTTCTGGGTCAAATATGAAGGCAAACCCACTTTCCCTTCAGTATTTTGCTGCAATTGGCAGAAACAAGCATATTTGCTCATTCGGCCTGAAAATGCTTTTAAGCGCATCAAAACTTACACTCTTGATTTCTGGCTAAATAAAAGCTGTTGCAATGATATTTCCATGCTGAACTGAGTTGTTCTGGGTCAAATATGAAGGCAAACCCACTTTCCCTTCAGTATTTTGCTGCAATTGGCAGAAACAAGCATATTTGCTCATTCGGCCTGAAAATGCTTTTAAGCGCATAAAAACTTACACTCTTGATTTCTGGCTAAATAAAAGCTGTTGCAATGATATTTCCATGCTGAACTGAGTTGTTCTGGGTCAAATATGAAGGCAAACCCACTTTCCCTTCAGTATTTTGCTGCAATTGGCAGAAACAAGCATATTTGCTCATTCGGCCTGAAAATGCTTTTAAGCGCATAAAAACTTACACTCTTGATTTCTGGCTAAATAAAAGCTGTTGCAATGATATTTCCATGCTGAACTGAGTTGTTCTGGGTCAAATATGAAGGCAAACCCACTTTCCCTTCAGTATTTTGCTGCAATTGGCAGAAATCAGCTCATTCGGCCTGAAAATGCTTTTAAGCGCATAAAAACTTACACTCTTGATTTCTGGCTAAATAAAAGCTGTTGCAATGATATTTCCATGCTGAACTGAGTTGTTCTGGGTCAAATATGAAGGCAAACCCACTTTCCCTTCAGTATTTTGCTGCAATTGGCAGAAATCAGCTCATTCGGCCTGAAAATGCTTTTAAGCGCATAAAAACTTACACTCTTGATTTCTGGCTAAATAAAAGCTGTTGCAATGATATTTCCATGCTGAACTGAGTTGTTCTGGGTCAAATATGAAGGCAAACCCACTTTCCCTTCAGTATTTTGCTGCAATTGGCAGAAACAAGCATATTTGCTCATTCGGCCTGAAAATGCTTTTAAGCGCATAAAAACTTACACTCTTGATTTCTGGCTAAATAAAAGCTGTTGCAATGATATTTCCATGCTGAACTGAGTTGTTCTGGGTCAAATATGAAGGCAAACCCACTTTCCCTTCAGTATTTTGCTGCAATTGGCAGAAACAAGCATATTTGCTCATTCGGCCTGAAAATGCTTTTAAGCGCATAAAAACTTACACTCTTGATTTCTGGCTAAATAAAAGCTGTTGCAATGATATTTCCATGCTGAACTGAGTTGTTCTGGGTCAAATATGAAGGCAAACCCACTTTCCCTTCAGTATTTTGCTGCAATTGGCAGAAACAAGCATATTTGCTCATTCGGCCTGAAAATGCTTTTAAGCGCATCAAAACTTACACTCTTGATTTCTGGCTAAATAAAAGCTGTTGCAATGATATTTCCATGCTGAACTGAGTTGTTCTGGGTCAAATATGAAGGCAAACCCACTTTCCCTTCAGTATTTTGCTGCAATTGGCAGAAACAAGCATATTTGCTCATTCGGCCTGAAAATGCTTTTAAGCGCATCAAAACTTACACTCTTGATTTCTGGCTAAATAAAAGCTGTTGCAATGATATTTCCATGCTGAACTGAGTTGTTCTGGGTCAAATATGAAGGCAAACCCACTTTCCCTTCAGTATTTTGCTGCAATTGGCAGAAATCAGCTCATTCGGCCTGAAAATGCTTTTAAGCGCATAAAAACTTACACTCTTGATTTCTGGCTAAATAAAAGCTGTTGCAATGATATTTCCATGCTGAACTGAGTTGTTCTGGGTCAAATATGAAGGCAAACCCACTTTCCCTTCAGTATTTTGCTGCAATTGGCAGAAACAAGCATATTTGCTCATTCGGCCTGAAAATGCTTTTAAGCGCATAAAAACTTACACTCTTGATTTCTGGCTAAATAAAAGCTGTTGCAATGATATTTCCATGCTGAACTGAGTTGTTCTGGGTCAAATATGAAGGCAAACCCACTTTCCCTTCAGTATTTTGCTGCAATTGGCAGAAATCAGCTCATTCGGCCTGAAAATGCTTTTAAGCGCATAAAAACTTACATTCTTGATTTCTGGCTAAATAAAAGCTGTTGCAATGATATTTCCATGCTGAACTGAGTTGTTCTGGGTCAAATATGAAGGCAAACCCACTTTCCCTTCAGTATTTTGCTGCAATTGGCAGAAACAAGCATATTTGCTCATTCGGCCTGAAAATGCTTTTAAGCGCATAAAAACTTACACTCTTGATTTCTGGCTAAATAAAAGCTGTTGCAATGATATTTCCATGCTGAACTGAGTTGTTCTGGGTCAAATATGAAGGCAAACCCACTTTCCCTTCAGTATTTTGCTGCAATTGGCAGAAATCAGCTCATTCGGCCTGAAAATGCTTTTAAGCGCATAAAAACTTACACTCTTGATTTCTGGCTAAATAAAAGCTGTTGCAATGATATTTCCATGCTGAACTGAGTTGTTCTGGGTCAAATATGAAGGCAAACCCACTCTCCCTTCAGTATTTTTGGCTGCAATTGGCAGAAACAAGCATATTTGCTCATTTGGCCTGAAAATGCTTTTAAGCGCATAAAAACTTACACTCTTGATTTCTGGCTAAATAAAAGCTGTTGCAATGATATTTCCATGCTGAACTGAGTTGTTCTGGGTCAAATATGAAGGCAAACCCACTTTCCCTTCAGTATTTTGCTGCAATTGGCAGAAACAAGCATATTTGCTCATTCGGCCTGAAAATGCTTTTAAGCGCATAAAAACTTACACTCTTGATTTCTGGCTAAATAAAAGCTGTTGCAATGATATTTCCATGCTGAACTGAGTTGTTCTGGGTCAAATATGAAGGCAAACCCACTTTCCCCTCAGTATTTTGCTGCAATTGGCAGAAACAAGCATTTTTGCTCATTCGGCCTGAAAATGCTTTTAAGCGCATAAAAACTTACACTCTTGATTTCTGGCTAAATAAAAGCTGTTGCAATGATATTTCCATGCTGAACTGAGTTGTTCTGGGTCAAATATGAAGGCAAACCCACTTTCCCTTCAGTATTTTGCTGCAATTGGCAGAAATCAGCTCATTCGGCCTGAAAATGCTTTTAAGCGCATCAAAACTTACACTCTTGATTTGTGGCTAAATAAAAGCTGTTGCAATGATATTTCCATGCTGAACTGAGTTGTTCTGGGTCAAATATGAAGGCAAACCCACTTTCCCTTCAGTATTTTGCTGCAATTGGCAGAAACAAGCATATTTGCTCATTCGGCCTGAAAATGCTTTTAAGCGCATCAAAACTTACACTCTTGATTTCTGGCTAAATAAAAGCTGTTGCAATGATATTTCCATGCTGAACTGAGTTGTTCTGGGTCAAATATGAAGGCAAACCCACTTTCCCTTCAGTATTTTGCTGCAATTGGCAGAAACAAGCATATTTGCTCATTCGGCCTGAAAATGCTTTTAAGCGCATCAAAACTTACACTCTTGATTTCTGGCTAAATAAAAGCTGTTGCAATGATATTTCCATGCTGAACTGAGTTGTTCTGGGTCAAATATGAAGGCAAACCCACTTTCCCTTCAGTATTTTGCTGCAATTGGCAGAAACAAGCATATTTGCTCATTCGGCCTGAAAATGCTTTTAAGCGCATAAAAACTTACACTCTTGATTTCTGGCTAAATAAAAGCTGTTGCAATGATATTTCCATGCTGAACTGAGTTGTTCTGGGTCAAATATGAAGGCAAACCCACTTTCCCTTCAGTATTTTGCTGCAATTGGCAGAAACAAGCATATTTGCTCATTCGGCCTGAAAATGCTTTTAAGCGCATCAAAACTTACACTCTTGATTTCTGGCTAAATAAAAGCTGTTGCAATGATATTTCCATGCTGAACTGAGTTGTTCTGGGTCAAATATGAAGGCAAACCCACTTTCCCTTCAGTATTTTGCTGCAATTGGCAGAAACAAGCATATTTGCTCATTCGGCCTGAAAATGCTTTTAAGCGCATAAAAACTTACACTCTTGATTTCTGGCTAAATAAAAGCTGTTGCAATGATATTTCCATGCTGAACTGAGTTGTTCTGGGTCAAATATGAAGGCAAACCCACTTTCCCTTCAGTATTTTGCTGCAATTGGCAGAAACAAGCATATTTGCTCATTCGGCCTGAAAATGCTTTTAAGCGCATAAAAACTTACACTCTTGATTTCTGGCTAAATAAAAGCTGTTGCAATGATATTTCCATGCTGAACTGAGTTGTTCTGGGTCAAATATGAAGGCAAACCCACTTTCCCTTCAGTATTTTGCTGCAATTGGCAGAAATCAGCTCATTCGGCCTGAAAATGCTTTTAAGCGCATAAAAACTTACACTCTTGATTTCTGGCTAAATAAAAGCTGTTGCAATGATATTTCCATGCTGAACTGAGTTGTTCTGGGTCAAATATGAAGGCAAACCCACTTTCCCTTCAGTATTTTGCTGCAATTGGCAGAAATCAGCTCATTCGGCCTGAAAATGCTTTTAAGCGCATAAAAACTTACACTCTTGATTTCTGGCTAAATAAAAGCTGTTGCAATGATATTTCCATGCTGAACTGAGTTGTTCTGGGTCAAATATGAAGGCAAACCCACTCTCCCTTCAGTATTTTTGGCTGCAATTGGCAGAAACAAGCATATTTGCTCATTCGGCCTGAAAATGCTTTTAAGCGCATAAAAACTTACACTCTTGATTTCTGGCTAAATAAAAGCTGTTGCAATGATATTTCCATGCTGAACTGAGTTGTTCTGGGTCAAATATGAAGGCAAACCCACTTTCCCTTCAGTATTTTGCTGCAATTGGCAGAAACAAGCATATTTGCTCATTCGGCCTGAAAATGCTTTTAAGCGCATAAAAACTTACACTCTTGATTTGTGGCTAAATAAAAGCTGTTGCAATGATATTTCCATGCTGAACTGAGTTGTTCTGGGTCAAATATGAAGGCAAACCCACTTTCCCCTCAGTATTTTGCTGCAATTGGCAGAAACAAGCATTTTTGCTCATTCGGCCTGAAAATGCTTTTAAGCGCATAAAAACTTACACTCTTGATTTCTGGCTAAATAAAAGCTGTTGCAATGATATTTCCATGCTGAACTGAGTTGTTCTGGGTCAAATATGAAGGCAAACCCACTTTCCCTTCAGTATTTTGCTGCAATTGGCAGAAATCAGCTCATTCGGCCTGAAAATGCTTTTAAGCGCATAAAAACTTACACTCTTGATTTCTGGCTAAATAAAAGCTGTTGCAATGATATTTCCATGCTGAACTGAGTTGTTCTGGGTCAAATATGAAGGCAAACCCACTTTCCCTTCAGTATTTTGCTGCAATTGGCAGAAACAAGCATATTTGCTCATTCGGCCTGAAAATGCTTTTAAGCGCATCAAAACTTACACTCTTGATTTCTGGCTAAATAAAAGCTGTTGCAATGATATTTCCATGCTGAACTGAGTTGTTCTGGGTCAAATATGAAGGCAAACCCACTTTCCCTTCAGTATTTTGCTGCAATTGGCAGAAACAAGCATATTTGCTCATTCGGCCTGAAAATGCTTTTAAGCGCATCAAAACTTACACTCTTGATTTCTGGCTAAATAAAAGCTGTTGCAATGATATTTCCATGCTGAACTGAGTTGTTCTGGGTCAAATATGAAGGCAAACCCACTTTCCCTTCAGTATTTTGCTGCAATTGGCAGAAACAAGCATATTTGCTCATTCGGCCTGAAAATGCTTTTAAGCGCATAAAAACTTACACTCTTGATTTCTGGCTAAATAAAAGCTGTTGCAATGATATTTCCATGCTGAACTGAGTTGTTCTGGGTCAAATATGAAGGCAAACCCACTTTCCCTTCAGTATTTTGCTGCAATTGGCAGAAACAAGCATATTTGCTCATTCGGCCTGAAAATGCTTTTAAGCGCATCAAAACTTACACTCTTGATTTCTGGCTAAATAAAAGCTGTTGCAATGATATTTCCATGCTGAACTGAGTTGTTCTGGGTCAAATATGAAGGCAAACCCACTTTCCCTTCAGTATTTTGCTGCAATTGGCAGAAACAAGCATATTTGCTCATTCGGCCTGAAAATGCTTTTAAGCGCATAAAAACTTACACTCTTGATTTCTGGCTAAATAAAAGCTGTTGCAATGATATTTCCATGCTGAACTGAGTTGTTCTGGGTCAACTATGAAGGCAAACCCACTTTCCCTTCAGTATTTTGCTGCAATTGGCAGAAACAAGCATATTTGCTCATTCGGCCTGAAAATGCTTTTAAGCGCATAAAAACTTACACTCTTGATTTCTGGCTAAATAAAAGCTGTTGCAATGATATTTCCATGCTGAACTGAGTTGTTCTGGGTCAAATATGAAGGCAAACCCACTTTCCCTTCAGTATTTTGCTGCAATTGGCAGAAACAAGCATATTTGCTCATTCGGCCTGAAAATGCTTTTAAGCGCATAAAAACTTACACTCTTGATTTCTGGCTAAATAAAAGCTGTTGCAATGATATTTCCATGCTGAACTGAGTTGTTCTGGGTCAAATATGAAGGCAAACCCACTTTCCCTTCAGTATTTTGCTGCAATTGGCAGAAACAAGCATATTTGCTCATTCGGCCTGAAAATGCTTTTAAGCGCATCAAAACTTACACTCTTGATTTGTGGCTAAATAAAAGCTGTTGCAATGATATTTCCATGCTGAACTGAGTTGTTCTGGGTCAAATATGAAGGCAAACCCACTTTCCCTTCAGTATTTTGCTGCAATTGGCAGAAACAAGCATATTTGCTCATTCGGCCTGAAAATGCTTTTAAGCGCATCAAAACTTACACTCTTGATTTCTGGCTAAATAAAAGCTGTTGCAATGATATTTCCATGCTGAACTGAGTTGTTCTGGGTCAAATATGAAGGCAAACCCACTTTCCCTTCAGTATTTTGCTGCAATTGGCAGAAACAAGCATATTTGCTCATTCGGCCTGAAAATGCTTTTAAGCGCATAAAAACTTACACTCTTGATTTCTGGCTAAATAAAAGCTGTTGCAATGATATTTCCATGCTGAACTGAGTTGTTCTGGGTCAAATATGAAGGCAAACCCACTTTCCCTTCAGTATTTTGCTGCAATTGGCAGAAACAAGCATATTTGCTCATTCGGCCTGAAAATGCTTTTAAGCGCATCAAAACTTACACTCTTGATTTGTGGCTAAATAAAAGCTGTTGCAATGATATTTCCATGCTGAACTGAGTTGTTCTGGGTCAAATATGAAGGCAAACCCACTTTCCCTTCAGTATTTTGCTGCAATTGGCAGAAACAAGCATATTTGCTCATTCGGCCTGAAAATGCTTTTAAGCGCATCAAAACTTACACTCTTGATTTCTGGCTAAATAAAAGCTGTTGCAATGATATTTCCATGCTGAACTGAGTTGTTCTGGGTCAAATATGAAGGCAAACCCACTTTCCCTTCAGTATTTTGCTGCAATTGGCAGAAACAAGCATATTTGCTCATTCGGCCTGAAAATGCTTTTAAGCGCATCAAAACTTACACTCTTGATTTCTGGCTAAATAAAAGCTGTTGCAATGATATTTCCATGCTGAACTGAGTTGTTCTGGGTCAAATATGAAGGCAAACCCACTTTCCCTTCAGTATTTTGCTGCAATTGGCAGAAACAAGCATATTTGCTCATTCGGCCTGAAAATGCTTTTAAGCGCATAAAAACTTACACTCTTGATTTGTGGCTAAATAAAAGCTGTTGCAATGATATTTCCATGCTGAACTGAGTTGTTCTGGGTCAAATATGAAGGCAAACCCACTTTCCCTTCAGTATTTTGCTGCAATTGGCAGAAACAAGCATATTTGCTCATTCGGCCTGAAAATGCTTTTAAGCGCATAAAAACTTACACTCTTGATTTGTGGCTAAATAAAAGCTGTTGCAATGATATTTCCATGCTGAACTGAGTTGTTCTGGGTCAAATATGAAGGCAAACCCACTTTCCCTTCAGTATTTTGCTGCAATTGGCAGAAATCAGCTCATTCGGCCTGAAATAGCTTTTAAGCGCATAAAAACATACACTCTTGATTTCTGGCTAAATAAAAGCTGTTGCAATGATATTTCCATGCTGAACTGAGTTGTTTTGGGTCAAATATGAAGGCAAACCCACTTTCCCTTCAGTATTTTGCTGCAATTGGCAGAAACAAGCATATTTGCTCATTCGGCCTGAAAATGCTTTTAAGCGCATAAAAACTTACACTCTTGATTTCTGGCTAAATAAAAGCTGTTGCAATGATATTTCCATGCTGAACTGAGTTGTTCTGGGTCAAATATGAAGGCAAACCCACTTTCCCTTCAGTATTTTGCTGCAATTGGCAGAAACAAGCATATTTGCTCATTCGGCCTGAAAATGCTTTTAAGCGCATCAAAACTTACACTCTTGATTTCTGGCTAAATAAAAGCTGTTGCAATGATATTTCCATGCTGAACTGAGTTGTTCTGGGTCAAATATGAAGGCAAACCCACTTTCCCTTCAGTATTTTGCTGCAATTGGCAGAAACAAGCATATTTGCTCATTCGGCCTGAAAATGCTTTTAAGCGCATAAAAACTTACACTCTTGAAGCTGTTGCAATGATATTTCCATGCTGAACTGAGTTGTTCTGGGTCAAATATGAAGGCAAACCCACTTTCCCTTCAGTATTTTGCTGCAATTGGCAGAAACAAGCATATTTGCTCATTCGGCCTGAAAATGCTTTTAAGCGCATAAAAACTTACACTCTTGATTTCTGGCTAAATAAAAGCTGTTGCAATGATATTTCCATGCTGAACTGAGTTGTTCTGGGTCAAATATGAAGGCAAACCCACTTTCCCTTCAGTATTTTGCTGCAATTGGCAGAAACAAGCATATTTGCTCATTCGGCCTGAAAATGCTTTTAAGCGCATAAAAACTTACACTCTTGATTTCTGGCTAAATAAAAGCTGTTGCAATGATATTTCCATGCTGAACTGAGTTGTTCTGGGTCAAATATGAAGGCAAACCCACTTTCCCTTCAGTATTTTGCTGCAATTGGCAGAAACAAGCATATTTGCTCATTCGGCCTGAAAATGCTTTTAAGCGCATCAAAACTTACACTCTTGATTTGTGGCTAAATAAAAGCTGTTGCAATGATATTTCCATGCTGAACTGAGTTGTTCTGGGTCAAATATGAAGGCAAACCCACTTTCCCTTCAGTATTTTGCTGCAATTGGCAGAAACAAGCATATTTGCTCATTCGGCCTGAAAATGCTTTTAAGCGCATAAAAACTTACACTCTTGATTTCTGGCTAAATAAAAGCTGTTGCAATGATATTTCCATGCTGAACTGAGTTGTTCTGGGTCAAATATGAAGGCAAACCCACTTTCCCTTCAGTATTTTGCTGCAATTGGCAGAAATCAGCTCATTCGGCCTGAAAATGCTTTTAAGCGCATAAAAACTTACACTCTTGATTTCTGGCTAAATAAAAGCTGTTGCAATGATATTTCCATGCTGAACTGAGTTGTTCTGGGTCAAATATGAAGGCAAACCCACTTTCCCTTCAGTATTTTGCTGCAATTGGCAGAAATCAGCTCATTCGGCCTGAAAATGCTTTTAAGCGCATAAAAACTTACACTCTTGATTTCTGGCTAAATAAAAGCTGTTGCAATGATATTTCCATGCTGAACTGAGTTGTTCTGGGTCAAATATGAAGGCAAACCCACTTTCCCTTCAGTATTTTGCTGCAATTGGCAGAAACAAGCATATTTGCTCATTCGGCCTGAAAATGCTTTTAAGCGCATAAAAACTTACACTCTTGATTTCTGGCTAAATAAAAGCTGTTGCAATGATATTTCCATGCTGAACTGAGTTGTTCTGGGTCAAATATGAAGGCAAACCCACTTTCCCTTCAGTATTTTGCTGCAATTGGCAGAAACAAGCATATTTGCTCATTCGGCCTGAAAATGCTTTTAAGCGCATAAAAACTTACACTCTTGATTTCTGGCTAAATAAAAGCTGTTGCAATGATATTTCCATGCTGAACTGAGTTGTTCTGGGTCAAATATGAAGGCAAACCCACTTTCCCTTCAGTATTTTGCTGCAATTGGCAGAAACAAGCATATTTGCTCATTCGGCCTGAAAATGCTTTTAAGCGCATCAAAACTTACACTCTTGATTTCTGGCTAAATAAAAGCTGTTGCAATGATATTTCCATTCTGAACTGAGTTGTTCTGGGTCAAATATGAAGGCAAACCCACTTTCCCTTCAGTATTTTGCTGCAATTGGCAGAAATCAGCTCATTCGGCCTGAAAATGCTTTTAAGCGCATAAAAACTTACACTCTTGATTTCTGGCTAAATAAAAGCTGTTGCAATGATATTTCCATGCTGAACTGAGTTGTTCTGGGTCAAATATGAAGGCAAACCCACTTTCCCTTCAGTATTTTGCTGCAATTGGCAGAAACAAGCATATTTGCTCATTCGGCCTGAAAATGCTTTTAAGCGCATAAAAACTTACACTCTTGATTTCTGGCTAAATAAAAGCTGTTGCAATGATATTTCCATGCTGAACTGAGTTGTTCTGGGTCAAATATGAAGGCAAACCCACTTTCCCTTCAGTATTTTGCTGCAATTGGCAGAAACAAGCATATTTGCTCATTCGGCCTGAAAATGCTTTTAAGCGCATCAAAACTTACACTCTTGATTTCTGGCTAAATAAAAGCTGTTGCAATGATATTTCCATGCTGAACTGAGTTGTTCTGGGTCAAATATGAAGGCAAACCCACTTTCCCTTCAGTATTTTGCTGCAATTGGCAGAAACAAGCATATTTGCTCATTCGGCCTGAAAATGCTTTTAAGCGCATCAAAACTTACACTCTTGATTTCTGGCTAAATAAAAGCTGTTGCAATGATATTTCCATTCTGAACTGAGTTGTTCTGGGTCAAATATGAAGGCAAACCCACTTTCCCTTCAGTATTTTGCTGCAATTGGCAGAAATCAGCTCATTCGGCCTGAAAATGCTTTTAAGCGCATAAAAACTTACACTCTTGATTTCTGGCTAAATAAAAGCTGTTGCAATGATATTTCCATGCTGAACTGAGTTGTTCTGGGTCAAATATGAAGGCAAACCCACTTTCCCTTCAGTATTTTGCTGCAATTGGCAGAAACAAGCATATTTGCTCATTCGGCCTGAAAATGCTTTTAAGCGCATAAAAACTTACACTCTTGATTTCTGGCTAAATAAAAGCTGTTGCAATGATATTTCCATGCTGAACTGAGTTGTTCTGGGTCAAATATGAAGGCAAACCCACTTTCCCTTCAGTATTTTGCTGCAATTGGCAGAAACAAGCATATTTGCTCATTCGGCCTGAAAATGCTTTTAAGCGCATAAAAACTTACACTCTTGATTTCTGGCTAAATAAAAGCTGTTGCAATGATATTTCCATGCTGAACTGAGTTGTTCTGGGTCAAATATGAAGGCAAACCCACTTTCCCTTCAGTATTTTGCTGCAATTGGCAGAAACAAGCATATTTGCTCATTCGGCCTGAAAATGCTTTTAAGCGCATCAAAACTTACACTCTTGATTTGTGGCTAAATAAAAGCTGTTGCAATGATATTTCCATGCTGAACTGAGTTGTTCTGGGTCAAATATGAAGGCAAACCCACTTTCCCTTCAGTATTTTGCTGCAATTGGCAGAAACAAGCATATTTGCTCATTCGGCCTGAAAATGCTTTTAAGCGCATAAAAACTTACACTCTTGATTTCTGGCTAAATAAAAGCTGTTGCAATGATATTTCCATGCTGAACTGAGTTGTTCTGGGTCAAATATGAAGGCAAACCCACTTTCCCTTCAGTATTTTGCTGCAATTGGCAGAAATCAGCTCATTCGGCCTGAAAATGCTTTTAAGCGCATAAAAACTTACACTCTTGATTTCTGGCTAAATAAAAGCTGTTGCAATGATATTTCCATGCTGAACTGAGTTGTTCTGGGTCAAATATGAAGGCAAACCCACTTTCCCTTCAGTATTTTGCTGCAATTGGCAGAAATCAGCTCATTCGGCCTGAAAATGCTTTTAAGCGCATAAAAACTTACACTCTTGATTTCTGGCTAAATAAAAGCTGTTGCAATGATATTTCCATGCTGAACTGAGTTGTTCTGGGTCAAATATGAAGGCAAACCCACTTTCCCTTCAGTATTTTGCTGCAATTGGCAGAAACAAGCATATTTGCTCATTCGGCCTGAAAATGCTTTTAAGCGCATCAAAACTTACACTCTTGATTTCTGGCTAAATAAAAGCTGTTGCAATGATATTTCCATGCTGAACTGAGTTGTTCTGGGTCAAATATGAAGGCAAACCCACTTTCCCTTCAGTATTTTGCTGCAATTGGCAGAAACAAGCATATTTGCTCATTCGGCCTGAAAATGCTTTTAAGCGCATCAAAACTTACACTCTTGATTTGTGGCTAAATAAAAGCTGTTGCAATGATATTTCCATGCTGAACTGAGTTGTTCTGGGTCAAATATGAAGGCAAACCCACTTTCCCTTCAGTATTTTGCTGCAATTGGCAGAAACAAGCATATTTGCTCATTCGGCCTGAAAATGCTTTTAAGCGCATAAAAACTTACACTCTTGATTTCTGGCTAAATAAAAGCTGTTGCAATGATATTTCCATGCTGAACTGAGTTGTTCTGGGTCAAATATGAAGGCAAACCCACTTTCCCTTCAGTATTTTGCTGCAATTGGCAGAAACAAGCATATTTGCTCATTCGGCCTGAAAATGCTTTTAAGCGCATAAAAACTTACACTCTTGATTTCTGGCTAAATAAAAGCTGTTGCAATGATATTTCCATGCTGAACTGAGTTGTTCTGGGTCAAATATGAAGGCAAACCCACTTTCCCTTCAGTATTTTGCTGCAATTGGCAGAAACAAGCATATTTGCTCATTCGGCCTGAAAATGCTTTTAAGCGCATCAAAACTTACACTCTTGATTTCTGGCTAAATAAAAGCTGTTGCAATGATATTTCCATGCTGAACTGAGTTGTTCTGGGTCAAATATGAAGGCAAACCCACTTTCCCTTCAGTATTTTGCTGCAATTGGCAGAAACAAGCATATTTGCTCATTCGGCCTGAAAATGCTTTTAAGCGCATCAAAACTTACACTCTTGATTTCTGGCTAAATAAAAGCTGTTGCAATGATATTTCCATTCTGAACTGAGTTGTTCTGGGTCAAATATGAAGGCAAACCCACTTTCCCTTCAGTATTTTGCTGCAATTGGCAGAAATCAGCTCATTCGGCCTGAAAATGCTTTTAAGCGCATAAAAACTTACACTCTTGATTTCTGGCTAAATAAAAGCTGTTGCAATGATATTTCCATGCTGAACTGAGTTGTTCTGGGTCAAATATGAAGGCAAACCCACTTTCCCTTCAGTATTTTGCTGCAATTGGCAGAAACAAGCATATTTGCTCATTCGGCCTGAAAATGCTTTTAAGCGCATCAAAACTTACACTCTTGATTTCTGGCTAAATAAAAGCTGTTGCAATGATATTTCCATGCTGAACTGAGTTGTTCTGGGTCAAATATGAAGGCAAACCCACTTTCCCTTCAGTATTTTGCTGCAATTGGCAGAAACAAGCATATTTGCTCATTCGGCCTGAAAATGCTTTTAAGCGCATAAAAACTTACACTCTTGATTTCTGGCTAAATAAAAGCTGTTGCAATGATATTTCCATGCTGAACTGAGTTGTTCTGGGTCAAATATGAAGGCAAACCCACTTTCCCTTCAGTATTTTACTGCAATTGGCAGAAACAAGCATATTTGCTCATTCGGCCTGAAAATGCTTTTAAGCGCATCAAAACTTACACTCTTGATTTGTGGCTAAATAAAAGCTGTTGCAATGATATTTCCATGCTGAACTGAGTTGTTCTGGGTCAAATATGAAGGCAAACCCACTTTCCCTTCAGTATTTTGCTGCAATTGGCAGAAACAAGCATATTTGCTCATTCGGCCTGAAAATGCTTTTAAGCGCATAAAAACTTACACTCTTGATTTCTGGCTAAATAAAAGCTGTTGCAATGATATTTCCATGCTGAACTGAGTTGTTCTGGGTCAAATATGAAGGCAAACCCACTTTCCCTTCAGTATTTTGCTGCAATTGGCAGAAATCAGCTCATTCGCCCTGAAAATGCTTTTAAGCGCATAAAAACTTACACTCTTGATTTCTGGCTAGATAAAAGCTGTTGCAATGATATTTCCATGCTGAACTGAATTGTTCTGGGTCAAATATGAAGGCAAACCCACTTTCCCTTCAGTATTTTGCTGCAATTGGCAGAAACAAGCATATTTGCTCATTCGGCCTGAAAATGCTTTTAAGCGCATCAAAACTTACACTCGATTTCTGGCTAAATAAAAGCTGTTGCAATGATATTTCCATGCTGAACTGAGTTGTTCTGGGTCAAATATGAAGGCAAACCCACTTTCCCTTCAGTATTTTGCTGCAATTGGCAGAAACAAGCATATTTGCTCATTCGGCCTGAAAATGCTTTTAAGCGCATCAAAACTTACACTCGATTTCTGGCTAAATAAAAGCTGTTGCAATGATATTTCCATGCTGAACTGAGTTGTTCTGGGTCAAATATGAAGGCAAACCCACTTTCCCTTCAGTATTTTGCTGCAATTGGCAGAAACAAGCATATTTGCTCATTCGGCCTGAAAATGCTTTTAAGCGCATAAAAACTTACACTCTTGATTTCTGGCTAAATAAAAGCTGTTGCAATGATATTTCCATGCTGAACTGAGTTGTTCTGGGTCAAATATGAAGGCAAACCCACTTTCCCTTCAGTATTTTGCTGCAATTGGCAGAAACAAGCATATTTGCTCATTCGGCCTGAAAATGCTTTTAAGCGCATAAAAACTTACACTCTTGATTTCTGGCTAAATAAAAGCTGTTGCAATGATATTTCCATGCTGAACTGAGTTGTTTTGGGTCAAATATGAAGGCAAACCCACTTTCCCTTCAGTATTTTGCTGCAATTGGCAGAAACAAGCATATTTGCTCATTCGGCCTGAAAATGCTTTTAAGCGCATAAAAACTTACACTCTTGATTTCTGGCTAAATAAAAGCTGTTGCAATGATATTTCCATGCTGAACTGAGTTGTTCTGGGTCAAATATGAAGGCAAACCCACTTTCCCTTCAGTATTTTGCTGCAATTGGCAGAAACAAGCATATTTGCTCATTCGGCCTGAAAATGCTTTTAAGCGCATCAAAACTTACACTCTTGATTTCTGGCTAAATAAAAGCTGTTGCAATGATATTTCCATGCTGAACTGAGTTGTTCTGGGTCAAATATGAAGGCAAACCCACTTTCCCTTCAGTATTTTGCTGCAATTGGCAGAAATCAGCTCATTCGGCCTGAAAATGCTTTTAAGCGCATAAAAACTTACACTCTTGATTTCTGGCTAAATAAAAGCTGTTGCAATGATATTTCCATGCTGAACTGAGTTGTTCTGGGTCAAATATGAAGGCAAACCCACTTTCCCTTCAGTATTTTGCTGCAATTGGCAGAAACAAGCATATTTGCTCATTCGGCCTGAAAATGCTTTTAAGCGCATAAAAACTTACACTCTTGATTTCTGGCTAAATAAAAGCTGTTGCAATGATATTTCCATGCTGAACTGAGTTGTTCTGGGTCAAATATGAAGGCAAACCCACTTTCCCTTCAGTATTTTGCTGCAATTGGCAGAAACAAGCATATTTGCTCATTCGGCCTGAAAATGCTTTTAAGCGCATAAAAACTTACACTCTTGATTTCTGGCTAAATAAAAGCTGTTGCAATGATATTTCCATGCTGAACTGAGTTGTTCTGGGTCAAATATGAAGGCAAACCCACTTTCCCTTCAGTATTTTGCTGCAATTGGCAGAAACAAGCATATTTGCTCATTCGGCCTGAAAATGCTTTTAAGCGCATCAAAACTTACACTCTTGATTTGTGGCTAAATAAAAGCTGTTGCAATGATATTTCCATGCTGAACTGAGTTGTTCTGGGTCAAATATGAAGGCAAACCCACTTTCCCTTCAGTATTTTGCTGCAATTGGCAGAAACAAGCATATTTGCTCATTCGGCCTGAAAATGCTTTTAAGCGCATAAAAACTTACACTCTTGATTTCTGGCTAAATAAAAGCTGTTGCAATGATATTTCCATGCTGAACTGAGTTGTTCTGGGTCAAATATGAAGGCAAACCCACTTTCCCTTCAGTATTTTGCTGCAATTGGCAGAAATCAGCTCATTCGGCCTGAAAATGCTTTTAAGCGCATAAAAACTTACACTCTTGATTTCTGGCTAAATAAAAGCTGTTGCAATGATATTTCCATGCTGAACTGAGTTGTTCTGGGTCAAATATGAAGGCAAACCCACTTTCCCTTCAGTATTTTGCTGCAATTGGCAGAAACAAGCATATTTGCTCATTCGGCCTGAAAATGCTTTTAAGCGCATAAAAACTTACACTCTTGATTTCTGGCTAAATAAAAGCTGTTGCAATGATATTTCCATGCTGAACTGAGTTGTTCTGGGTCAAATATGAAGGCAAACCCACTTTCCCTTCAGTATTTTGCTGCAATTGGCAGAAACAAGCATATTTGCTCATTCGGCCTGAAAATGCTTTTAAGCGCATAAAAACTTACACTCTTGATTTCTGGCTAAATAAAAGCTGTTGCAATGATATTTCCATGCTGAACTGAGTTGTTCTGGGTCAAATATGAAGGCAAACCCACTTTCCCTTCAGTATTTTGCTGCAATTGGCAGAAACAAGCATATTTGCTCATTCGGCCTGAAAATGCTTTTAAGCGCATAAAAACTTACACTCTTGATTTCTGGCTAAATAAAAGCTGTTGCAATGATATTTCCATGCTGAACTGAGTTGTTCTGGGTCAAATATGAAGGCAAACCCACTTTCCCTTCAGTATTTTGCTGCAATTGGCAGAAATCAGCTCATTCGGCCTGAAAATGCTTTTAAGCGCATAAAAACTTACACTCTTGATTTCTGGCTAAATAAAAGCTGTTGCAATGATATTTCCATGCTGAACTGAGTTGTTCTGGGTCAAATATGAAGGCAAACCCACTTTCCCTTCAGTATTTTGCTGCAATTGGCAGAAACAAGCATATTTGCTCATTCGGCCTGAAAATGCTTTTAAGCGCATAAAAACTTACACTCTTGATTTCTGGCTAAATAAAAGCTGTTGCAATGATATTTCCATGCTGAACTGAGTTGTTCTGGGTCAAATATGAAGGCAAACCCACTTTCCCTTCAGTATTTTGCTGCAATTGGCAGAAACAAGCATATTTGCTCATTCGGCCTGAAAATGCTTTTAAGCGCATAAAAACTTACACTCTTGATTTCTGGCTAAATAAAAGCTGTTGCAATGATATTTCCATGCTGAACTGAGTTGTTCTGGGTCAAATATGAAGGCAAACCCACTTTCCCTTCAGTATTTTGCTGCAATTGGCAGAAACAAGCATATTTGCTCATTCGCCCTGAAAATGCTTTTAAGCGCATAAAAACTTACACTCTTGATTTCTGGCTAAATAAAAGCTGTTGCAATGATATTTCCATGCTGAACTGAGTTGTTCTGGGTCAAATATGAAGGCAAACCCACTTTCCCTTCAGTATTTTGCTGCAATTGGCAGAAACAAGCATATTTGCTCATTCGGCCTGAAAATGCTTTTAAGCGCATAAAAACTTACACTCGATTTCTGGCTAAATAAAAGCTGTTGCAATGATATTTCCATGCTGAACTGAGTTGTTCTGGGTCAAATATGAAGGCAAACCCACTTTCCCTTCAGTATTTTGCTGAAATTGGCAGAAACAAGCATATTTGCTCATTCGGCCTGAAAATGCTTTTAAGCGCATAAAAACTTACACTCTTGATTTCTGGCTAAATAAAAGCTGTTGCAATGATATTTCCATGCTGAACTGAGTTGTTCTGGGTCAAATATGAAGGCAAACCCACTTTCCCTTCAGTATTTTGCTGCAATTGGCAGAAACAAGCATATTTGCTCATTCGGCCTGAAAATGCTTTTAAGCGTATAAAAACTTACACTCTTGATTTCTGGCTAAATAAAAGCTGTTGCAATGATATTTCCATGCTGAACTGAGTTGTTCTGGGTCAAATATGAAGGCAAACCCACTTTCCCTTCAGTATTTTGCTGCAATTGGCAGAAACAAGCATATTTGCTCATTCGGCCTGAAAATGCTTTTAAGCGCATAAAAACTTACACTCTTGATTTCTGGCTAAATAAAAGCTGTTGCAATGATATTTCCATGCTGAACTGAGTTGTTCTGGGTCAAATATGAAGGCAAACCCACTTTCCCTTCAGTATTTTGCTGCAATTGGCAGAAACAAGCATATTTGCTCATTCGGCCTGAAAATGCTTTTAAGCGCATAAAAACTTACACTCTTGATTTCTGGCTAAATAAAAGCTGTTGCAATGATATTTCCATGCTGAACTGAGTTGTTCTGGGTCAAATATGAAGGCAAACCCACTTTCCCTTCAGTATTTTGCTGCAATTGGCAGAAACAAGCATATTTGCTCATTCGGCCTGAAAATGCTTTTAAGCGCATAAAAACTTACACTCTTGATTTCTGGCTAAATAAAAGCTGTTGCAATGATATTTCCATGCTGAACCGAGTTGTTCTGGATCAAATATGAAGGCAAACCCACTTTCCCTTCAGTATTTTGCTGCAATTGGCAGAAACAAGCATATTTGCTCATTCGGCCTGAAAATGCTTTTAAGCGCATAAAAACTTACACTCTTGATTTCTGGCTAAATAAAAGCTGTTGCAATGATATTTCCATGCTGAACTGAGTTGTTCTGGGTCAAATATGAAGGCAAACCCACTTTCCCTTCAGTATTTTGCTGCAATTGGCAGAAACAAGCATATTTGCTCATTCGGCCTGAAAATGCTTTTAAGCGCATAAAAACTTACACTCTTGATTTCTGGCTAAATAAAAGCTGTTGCAATGATATTTCCATGCTGAACTGAGTTGTTCTGGGTCAAATATGAAGGCAAACCCACTTTTCCTTCAGTATTTTGCTGCAATTGGCAGAAACAAGCATATTTGCTCATTCGGCCTGAAAATGCTTTTAAGCGCATAAAAACTTACACTCTTGATTTCTGGCTAAATAAAAGCTGTTGCAATGATATTTCCATGCTGAACTGAGTTGTTCTGGGTCAAATATGAAGGCAAACCCACTTTCCCTTCAGTATTTTGCTGCAATTGGCAGAAACAAGCATATTTGCTCATTCGGCCTGAAAATGCTTTTAAGCGCATAAAAACTTACACTCTTGATTTCTGGCTAAATAAAAGCTGTTGCAATGATATTTCCATGCTGAACCGAGTTGTTCTGGATCAAATATGAAGGCAAACCCACTTTCCCTTCAGTATTTTGCTGCAATTGGCAGAAACAAGCATATTTGCTCATTCGGCCTGAAAATGCTTTTAAGCGCATAAAAACTTACACTCTTGATTTCTGGCTAAATAAAAGCTGTTGCAATGATATTTCCATGCTGAACTGAGTTGTTCTGGGTCAAATATGAAGGCAAACCCACTTTCCCTTCAGTATTTTGCTGCAATTGGCAGAAACAAGCATATTTGCTCATTCGGCCTGAAAATGCTTTTAAGCGCATAAAAACTTACACTCTTGATTTCTGGCTAAATAAAAGCTGTTGCAATGATATTTCTATGCTGAACTGAGTTGTTCTGGGTCAAATATGAAGGCAAACCCACTTTCCCTTCAGTATTTTGCTGCAATTGGCAGAAACAAGCATATTTGCTCATTCGGCCTGAAAATGCTTTTAAGTGCATAAAAACTTACACTCTTGATTTCTGGGTAAATAAAAGCTGTTGCAATGATATTTCCATGCTGAACTGAGTTGTTCTGGGTCAAATATGAAGGCAAACCCACTTTCCCTTCAGTATTTTGCTGCAATTGGCAGAAACAAGCATATTTGCTCATTCGGCCTGAAAATGCTTTTAAGCGCATAAAAACTTACACTCTTGATTTCTGGCTAAATAAAAGCTGTTGCAATGATATTTCCATGCTGAACTGAGTTGTTCTGGGTCAAATATGAAGGCAAACCCACTTTCCCTTCAGTATTTTGCTGCAATTGGCAGAAACAAGCATATTTGCTCATTCGGCCTGAAAATGCTTTTAAGCGCATCAAAACTTACACTCTTGATTTGTGGCTAAATAAAAGCTGTTGCAATGATATTTCCATGCTGAACTGAGTTGTTCTGGGTCAAATATGAAGGCAAACCCACTTTCCCTTCAGTATTTTGCTGCAATTGGCAGAAACAAGCATATTTGCTCATTCGGCCTGAAAATGCTTTTAAGCGCATAAAAACTTACACTCTTGATTTCTGGCTAAATAAAAGCTGTTGCAATGATATTTCCATGCTGAACTGAGTTGTTCTGGGTCAAATATGAAGGCAAACCCACTTTCCCTTCAGTATTTTGCTGCAATTGGCAGAAACAAGCATATTTGCTCATTCGGCCTGAAAATGCTTTTAAGCGCATAAAAACTTACACTCTTGATTTCTGGCTAAATAAAAGCTGTTGCAATGATATTTCCATGCTGAACTGAGTTGTTCTGGGTCAAATATGAAGGCAAACCCACTTTCCCTTCAGTATTTTGCTGCAATTGGCAGAAACAAGCATATTTGCTCATTCGGCCTGAAAATGCTTTTAAGCGCATAAAAACTTACACTCTTGATTTCTGGCTAAATAAAAGCTGTTGCAATGATATTTCCATGCTGAACTGAGTTGTTCTGGGTCAAATATGAAGGCAAACCCACTTTCCCTTCAGTATTTTGCTGCAATTGGCAGAAACAAGCATATTTGCTCATTCGGCCTGAAAATGCTTTTAAGCGCATAACAACTTACACTCTTGATTTCTGGCTAAATAAAAGCTGTTGCAATGATATTTCCATGCTGAACTGAGTTGTTCTGGGTCAAATATGAAGGCAAACCCACTTTCCCTTCAGTATTTTGCTGCAATTGGCAGAAACAAGCATATTTGCTCATTCGGCCTGAAAATGCTTTTAAGCGCATCAAAACTTACACTCTTGATTTCTGGCTAAATAAAAGCTGTTGCAATGATATTTCCATGCTGAACTGAGTTGTTCTGGGTCAAATATGAAGGCAAACCCACTTTCCCTTCAGTATTTTGCTGCAATTGGCAGAAACAAGCATATTTGCTCATTCGGCCTGAAAATGCTTTTAAGCGCATAAAAACTTACACTCTTGATTTCTAGCTAAATAAAAGCTGTTGCAATGATATTTCCATGCTGAACTGAGTTGTTCTGGGTCAAATATGAAGGCAAACCCACTTTCCCTTCAGTATTTTGCTGCAATTGGCAGAAACAAGCATATTTGCTCATTCGGCCTGAAAATGCTTTTAAGCGCATAAAAACTTACACTCTTGATTTCTGGCTAAATAAAAGCTGTTGCAATGATATTTCCATGCTGAACTGAGTTGTTCTGGGTCAAATATGAAGGCAAACCCACTTTCCTTTCAGTATTTTGCTGCAATTAGCAGAAATCAGCTCATTCGGCCTGAAAATGCTTTTAAGCGCATAAAAACTTACACTCTTGATTTCTGGCTAAATAAAAGCTGTTGAAATGATATTTCCATGCTGAACTGAGTTGTTCTGGGTCAAATATGAAGGCAAACCCACTTTCCCTTCAGTATTTTGCTGCAATTGGCAGAAACAAGCATATTTGCTCATTCGGCCTGAAAATGCTTTTAAGCGCATAAAAACTTACACTCTTGATTTCTGGCTAAATAAAAGCTGTTGCAATGATATTTCCATGCTGAACTGAGTTGTTCTGGGTCAAATATGAAGGCAAACCCACTTTCCCTTCAGTATTTTGCTGCAATTGGCAGAAATCAGCTCATTCGGCCTGAAAATGCTTTTAAGCGCATAAAAACTTACACTCTTGATTTCTGGCTAAATAAAAGCTGTTGCAATGATATTTCCATGCTGAACTGAGTTGTTCTGGGTCAAATATGAAGGCAAACCCACTTTCCCTTCAGTATTTTGCTGCAATTGGCAGAAACAAGCATATTTGCTCATTCGGCCTGAAAATGCTTTTAAGCGCATAAAAACTTACACTCTTGATTTCTGGCTAAATAAAAGCTGTTGCAATGATATTTCCATGCTGAACTGAGTTGTTCTGGGTCAAATATGAAGGCAAACCCACTTTCCCTTCAGTATTTTGCTGCAATTGGCAGAAATCAGCTCATTCGGCCTGAAAATGCTTTTAAGCGCATAAAAACTTACACTCTTGATTTCTGGCTAAATAAAAGCTGTTGCAATGATATTTCCACGCTGAACTGAGTTGTTCTGGGTCAAATATGAAGGCAAACCCACTTTCCCTTCAGTATTTTGCTGCAATTGGCAGAAACAAGCATATTTGCTCATTCGGCCTGAAAATGCTTTTAAGCGCATAAAAACTTACACTCTTGATTTCTGGCTAAATAAAAGCTGTTGCAATGATATTTCCATGCTGAACTGAGTTGTTCTGGGTCAAATATGAAGGCAAACCCACTTTCCCTTCAGTATTTTGCTGCAATTGGCAGAAACAAGCATATTTGCTCATTCGGCCTGAAAATGCTTTTAAGCGCATAAAAACTTACACTCTTGATTTCTGGCTAAATAAAAGCTGTTGCAATGATATTTCCATGCTGAACTGAGTTGTTCTGGGTCAAATATGAAGGCAAACCCACTTTCCCTTCAGTATTTTGCTGCAATTGGCAGAAACAAGCATATTTGCTCATTCGGCCTGAAAATGCTTTTAAGCGCATAACAACTTACACTCTTGATTTCTGGCTAAATAAAAGCTGTTGCAATGATATTTCCATGCTGAACTGAGTTGTTCTGGGTCAAATATGAAGGCAAACCCACTTTCCCTTCAGTATTTTGCTGCAATTGGCAGAAACAAGCATATTTGCTCATTCGGCCTGAAAATGCTTTTAAGCGCATAAAAACTTACACTCTTGATTTCTGGCTAAATAAAAGCTGTTGCAATGATATTTCCATGCTGAACTGAGTTGTTCTGGGTCAAATATGAAGGCAAACCCACTTTCCCTTCAGTATTTTGCTGCAATTGGCAGAAACAAGCATATTTGCTCATTCGGCCTGAAAATGCTTTTAAGCGCATAAAAACTTACACTCTTGATTTCTGGCTAAATAAAAGCTGTTGCAATGATATTTCCATGCTGAACTGAGTTGTTTTGGGTCAAATATGAAGGCAAACCCACTTTCCCTTCAGTATTTTGCTGCAATTGGCAGAAACAAGCATATTTGCTCATTCGGCCAGAAAATGCTTTTAAGCGCATAAAAACTTACACTCTTGATTTCTGGCTAAATAAAAGCTGTTGCAATGATATTTCCATGCTGAACTGAGTTGTTCTGGGTCAAATATGAAGGCAAACCCACTTTCCCTTCAGTATTTTGCTGCAATTGGCAGAAATCAGCTCATTCGGCCTGAAAATGCTTTTAAGCGCATAAAAACGTACACTCTTGATTTCTGGCTAAATAAAAGCTGTTGCAATGATATTTCCATGCTGAACTGAGTTGTTCTGGGTCAAATATGAAGGCAAACCCACTTTCCCTTCAGTATTTTGCTGCAATTGGCAGAAATCAGCTCATTCGGCCTGAAAATGCTTTTAAGCGCATAAAAACTTACACTCTTGATTTCTGGCAAAATAAAAGCTGTTGCAATGATATTTCCATGCTGAACTGAGTTGTTCTGGGTCAAATATGAAGGCAAACCCACTTTCCCTTCAGTATTTTGCTGCAATTGGCAGAAACAAGCATATTTGCTCATTCGGCCTGAAAATGCTTTTAAGCGCATAAAAACTTACACTCTTGATTTCTGGCTAAATAAAAGCTGTTGCAATGATATTTCCATGCTGAACTGAGTTGTTCTGGGTCAAATATGAAGGCAAACCCACTTTCCCTTCAGTATTTTGCTGCAATTGGCAGAAACAAGCATATTTGCTCATTCGGCCTGAAAATGCTTTTAAGCGCATAAAAACTTACACTCTTGATTTCTGGCTAAATAAAAGCTGTTGCAATGATATTTCCATGCTGAACTGAGTTGTTCTGGGTCAAATATGAAGGCAAACCCACTTTCCCTTCAGTATTTTGCTGCAATTGGCAGAAATCAGCTCATTCGGCCTGAAAATGCTTTTAAGCGCATAAAAACTTACACTCTTGATTTCTGGCTAAATAAAAGCTGTTGCAATGATATTTCCATGCTGAACTGAGTTGTTCTGGGTCAAATATGAAGGCAAACCCACTTTCCCTTCAGTATTTTGCTGCAATTGGCAGAAACAAGCATATTTGCTCATTCGGCCTGAAAATGCTTTTAAGCGCATAAAAACTTACACTCTTGATTTCTGGCTAAATAAAAGCTGTTGCAATGATATTTCCATGCTGAACTGAGTTGTTCTGGGTCAAATATGAAGGCAAACCCACTTTCCCTTCAGTATTTTGCTGCAATTGGCAGAAATCAGCTCATTCGGCCTGAAAATGCTTTTAAGCGCATAAAAACTTACACTCTTGATTTCTGGCTAAATAAAAGCTGTTGCAATGATATTTCCACGCTGAACTGAGTTGTTCTGGGTCAAATATGAAGGCAAACCCACTTTCCCTTCAGTATTTTGCTGCAATTGGCAGAAACAAGCATATTTGCTCATTCGGCCTGAAAATGCTTTTAAGCGCATAAAAACTTACACTCTTGATTTCTGGCTAAATAAAAGCTGTTGCAATGATATTTCCATGCTGAACTGAGTTGTTCTGGGTCAAATATGAAGGCAAACCCACTTTCCCTTCAGTATTTTGCTGCAATTGGCAGAAACAAGCATATTTGCTCATTCGGCCTGAAAATGCTTTTAAGCGCATAAAAACTTACACTCTTGATTTCTGGCTAAATAAAAGCTGTTGCAATGATATTTCCATGCTGAACTGAGTTGTTCTGGGTCAAATATGAAGGCAAACCCACTTTCCCTTCAGTATTTTGCTGCAATTGGCAGAAACAAGCATATTTGCTCATTCGCCCTGAAAATGCTTTTAAGCGCATAAAAACTTACACTCTTGATTTCTGGCTAAATAAAAGCTGTTGCAATGATATTTCCATGCTGAACTGAGTTATTCTGGGTCAAATATGAAGGCAAACCCACTTTCCCTTCAGTATTTTGCTGCAATTGGCAGAAACAAGCATATTTGCTCATTCGGCCTGAAAATGCTTTTAAGCGCATAAAAACTTACACTCTTGATTTCTGGCTAAATAAAAGCTGTTGCAATGATATTTCCATGCTGAACTGAGTTGTTCTGGGTCAAATATGAAGGCAAACCCACTTTCCCTTCAGTATTTTGCTGCAATTGGCAGAAATCAGCTCATTCGGCCTGAAAATGCTTTTAAGCGCATAAAAACTTACACTCTTGATTTCTGGCTAAATAAAAGCTGTTGCAATGATATTTCCATGCTGAACTGAGTTGTTCTGGGTCAAATATGAAGGCAAACCCACTTTCCCTTCAGTATTTTGCTGCAATTGGCAGAAACAAGCATATTTGCTCATTCGGCCTGAAAATGCTTTTAAGCGCATAAAAACTTACACTCTTGATTTCTAGCTAAATAAAAGCTGTTGCAATGATATTTCCATGCTGAACTGAGTTGTTTTGGGTCAAATATGAAGGCAAACCCACTTTCCCTTCAGTATTTTGCTGCAATTGGCAGAAACAAGCATATTTGCTCATTCGGCCTGAAAATGCTTTTAAGCGCATAAAAACTTACACTCTTGATTTCTGGCTAAATAAAAGCTGTTGCAATGATATTTCCATGCTGAACTGAGTTGTTCTGGGTCAAATATGAAGGCAAACCCACTTTCCCTTCAGTATTTTGCTGCAATTGGCAGAAACAAGCATATTTGCTCATTCGGCCTGAAAATGCTTTTAAGCGCATAAAAACTTACACTCTTGATTTCTGGCTAAATAAAAGCTGTTGCAATGATATTTCCATGCTGAACTGAGTTGTTCTGGGTCAAATATGAAGGCAAACCCACTTTCCCTTCAGTATTTTGCTGCAATTGGCAGAAACAAGCATATTTGCTCATTCGGCCTGAAAATGCTTTTAAGCGCATAAAAACTTACACTCTTGATTTCTGGCTAAATAAAAGCTGTTGCAATGATATTTCCATGCTGAACTGAGTTGTTCTGGGTCAAATATGAAGGCAAACCCACTTTCCCTTCAGTATTTTGCTGCAATTGGCAGAAATCAGCTCATTCGGCCTGAAAATGCTTTTAAGCGCATAAAAACTTACACTCTTGATTTCTGGCTAAATAAAAGCTGTTGCAATGATATTTCCATGCTGAACTGAGTTGTTCTGGGTCAAATATGAAGGCAAACCCACTTTCCCTTCAGTATTTTGCTGCAATTGGCAGAAACAAGCATATTTGCTCATTCGCCCTGAAAATGCTTTTAAGCGCATAAAAACTTACACTCTTGATTTCTGGCTAGATAAAAGCTGTTGCAATGATATTTCCATGCTGAACTGAGTTGTTCTGGGTCAAATATGAAGGCAAACCCACTTTCCCTTCAGTATTTTGCTGCAATTGGCAGAAACAAGCATATTTGCTCATTCGGCCTGAAAATGCTTTTAAGCGCATCAAAACTTACACTCGATTTCTGGCTAAATAAAAGCTGTTGCAATGATATTTCCATGCTGAACTGAGTTGTTCTGGGTCAAATATGAAGGCAAACCCACTTTCCCTTCAGTATTTTGCTGCAATTGGCAGAAACAAGCATATTTGCTCATTCGGCCTGAAAATGCTTTTAAGCGCATCAAAACTTACACTCGATTTCTGGCTAAATAAAAGCTGTTGCAATGATATTTCCATGCTGAACTGAGTTGTTCTGGGTCAAATATGAAGGCAAACCCACTTTCCCTTCAGTATTTTGCTGCAATTGGCAGAAACAAGCATATTTGCTCATTCGGCCTGAAAATGCTTTTAAGCGCATCAAAACTTACACTCTTGATTTCTGGCTAAATAAAAGCTGTTGCAATGATATTTCCATGCTGAACTGAGTTGTTCTGGGTCAAATATGAAGGCAAACCCACTTTCCCTTCAGTATTTTGCTGCAATTGGCAGAAATCAGCTCATTCGGCCTGAAAATGCTTTTAAGCGCATAAAAACTTACACTCTTGATTTCTGGCTAAATAAAAGCTGTTGCAATGATATTTCCATGCTGAACTGAGTTGTTCTGGGTCAAATATGAAGGCAAACCCACTTTCCCTTCAGTATTTTGCTGCAATTGGCAGAAATCAGCTCATTCGGCCTGAAAATGCTTTTAAGCGCATAAAAACTTACACTCTTGATTTCTGGCTAAATAAAAGCTGTTGCAATGATATTTCCATGCTGAACTGAGTTGTTCTGGGTCAAATATGAAGGCAAACCCACTTTCCCTTCAGTATTTTGCTGCAATTGGCAGAAATCAGCTCATTCGGCCTTAAAATGCTTTTAAGCGCATAAAAACTTACACTCTTGATTTCTGGCTAAATAAAAGCTGTTGCAATGATATTTCCATGCTGAACTGAGTTGTTCTGGGTCAAATATGAAGGCAAACCCACTTTCCCTTCAGTATTTTACTGCAATTGGCAGAAACAAGCATATTTGCTCATTCGGCCTGAAAATGCTTTTAAGCGCATAAAAACTTACACTCTTGATTTCTCGCTAAATAAAAGCTGTTGCAATGATATTTCCATGCTGAACTGAGTTGTTCTGGGTCAAATATGAAGGCAAACCCACTTTCCCTTCAGTATTTTGCTGCAATTGGCAGAAATCAGCTCATTCGGCCTGAAAATGCTTTTAAGCGCATAAAAACTTACACTCTTGATTTCTGGCTAAATAAAAGCTGTTGCAATGATATTTCCATGCTGAACTGAGTTGTTCTGGGTCAAATATGAAGGCAAACCCACTTTCCCTTCAGTATTTTGCTGCAATTGGCAGAAACAAGCATATTTGCTCATTCGGCCTGAAAATGCTTTTAAGCGCATAAAAACGTACACTCTTGATTTCTGGCTAAATAAAAGCTGTTGCAATGATATTTCCATGCTGAACTGAGTTGTTCTGGGTCAAATATGAAGGCAAACCCACTTTCCCTTCAGTATTTTGCTGCAATTGGCAGAAATCAGCTCATTCGGCCAGAAAATGCTTTTAAGCGCATAAAAACTTACACTCTTGATTTCTGGCTAAATAAAAGCTGTTGCAATGATATTTCCATGCTGAACTGAGTTGTTCTGGGTCAAATATGAAGGCAAACCCACTTTCCCTTCAGTATTTTGCTGCAATTGGCAGAAACAAGCATATTTGCTCATTCGGCCTGAAAATGCTTTTAAGCGCATAAAAACTTACACTCTTGATTTCTGGCTAAATAAAAGCTGTTGCAATGATATTTCCATGCTGAACTGAGTTGTTCTGGGTCAAATATGAAGGCAAACCCACTTTCCCTTCAGTATTTTGCTGCAATTGGCAGAAATCAGCTCATTCGGCCTGAAAATGCTTTTAAGCGCATAAAAACTTACACTCTTGATTTCTGGCTAAATAAAAGCTGTTGCAATGATATTTCTATGCTGAACTGAGTTGTTCGGGGTCAAATATGAAGGCAAACCCACTTTCCCTTCAGTATTTTGCTGCAATTGGCAGAAACAAGCATATTTGCTCATTCGGCCTGAAAATGCTTTTAAGCGCATAAAAACTTACACTCTTGATTTCTGGCTAAATAAAAGCTGTTGCAATGATATTTCCATGCTGAACTGAGTTGTTCTGGGTCAAATATGAAGGCAAACCCACTTTCCCTTCAGTATTTTGCTGCAATTGGCAGAAATCAGCTCATTCGGCCTGAAAATGCTTTTAAGCGCATAAAAACTTACACTCTTGATTTCTGGCTAAATAAAAGCTGTTGCAATGATGTTTCCATGCTGAACTGAGTTGTTCTGGGTCAAATATGAAGGCAAACCCACTTTCCCTTCAGTATTTTGCTGCAATTGGCAGAAACAAGCATATTTGCTCATTCGGCCTGAAAATGCTTTTAAGCGCATAAAAACTTACACTCTTGATTTCTGGCTAAATAAAAGCTGTTGCAATGATATTTCCATGCTGAACTGAGTTGTTCTGGGTCAAATATGAAGGCAAACCCACTTTCCCTTCAGTATTTTGCTGCAATTGGCAGAAACAAGCATATTTGCTCATTCGGCCTGAAAATGCTTTTAAGCGCATAAAAACTTACACTCTTGATTTCTGGCTAAATAAAAGCTGTTGCAATGATATTTCCATGCTGAACTGAGTTGTTCTGGGTCAAATATGAAGGCAAACCCACTTTCCCTTCAGTATTTTGCTGCAATTGGCAGAAATCAGCTCATTCGGCCTGAAAATGCTTTTAAGCGCATCAAAACTTACACTCGATTTCTGGCTAAATAAAAGCTGTTGCAATGATATTTCCATGCTGAACTGAGTTGTTCTGGGTCAAATATGAAGGCAAACCCACTTTCCCTTCAGTATTTTGCTGCAATTGGCAGAAACAAGCATATTTGCTCATTTGGCCTGAAAATGCTTTTAAGCGCATAAAAACTTACACTCTTGATTTCTGGCTAAATAAAAGCTGTTGCAATGATATTTCCATGCTGAACTGAGTTGTTCTGGGTCAAATATGAAGGCAAACCCACTTTCCCTTCAGTATTTTGCTGCAATTGGCAGAAACAAGCATATTTGCTCATTCGGCCTGAAAATGCTTTTAAGCGCATAAAAACTTACACTCTTGATTTCTGGCTAAATAAAAGCTGTTGCAATGATATTTCCATGCTGAACTGAGTTGTTCTGGGTCAAATATGAAGGCAAACCCACTTTCCCTTCAGTATTTTGCTGCAATTGGCACAAATCAGCTCATTCGGCCTGAAAATGCTTTTAAGCGCATAAAAACTTACACTCTTGATTTCTGGCTAAATAAAAGCTGTTGCAATGATATTTCCATGCTGAACTGAGTTGTTCTGGGTCAAATATGAAGGCAAACCCACTTTCCCTTCAGTATTTTGCTGCAATTGGCAGAAACAAGCATATTTGCTCATTCGGCCTGAAAATGCTTTTAAGCGCATAAAAACTTACACTCTTGATTTCTGGCTAAATAAAAGCTGTTGCAATGATATTTCCATGCTGAACTGAGTTGTTCTGGGTCAAATATGAAGGCAAACCCACTTTCCCTTCAGTATTTTGCTGCAATTGGCAGAAACAAGCATATTTGCTCATTCGGCCTGAAAATGCTTTTAAGCGCATAAAAACGTACACTCTTGATTTCTGGCTAAATAAAAGCTGTTGCAATGATATTTCCATGCTGAACTGAGTTGTTCTGGGTCAAATATGAAGGCAAACCCACTTTCCCTTCAGTATTTTGCTGCAATTGGCAGAAATCAGCTCATTCGGCCTGAAAATGCTTTTAAGCGCATAAAAACTTACACTCTTGATTTCTGGCTAAATAAAAGCTGTTGCAATGATATTTCTATGCTGAACTGAGTTGTTCGGGGTCAAATATGAAGGCAAACCCACTTTCCCTTCAGTATTTTGCTGCAATTGGCAGAAACAAGCATATTTGCTCATTCGGCCTGAAAATGCTTTTAAGCGCATAAAAACTTACACTCTTGATTTCTGGCTAAATAAAAGCTGTTGCAATGATATTTCCATGCTGAACTGAGTTGTTCTGGGTCAAATATGAAGGCAAACCCACTTTCCCTTCAGTATTTTGCTGCAATTGGCAGAAACAAGCATATTTGCTCATTTGGCCTGAAAATGCTTTTAAGCGCATAAAAACTTACACTCTTGATTTCTGGCTAAATAAAAGCTGTTGCAATGATATTTCCATGCTGAACTGAGTTGTTCTGGGTCAAATATGAAGGCAAACCCACTTTCCCTTCAGTATTTTGCTGCAATTGGCAGAAATCAGCTCATTCGGCCTGAAAATGCTTTTAAGCGCATAAAAACTTACACTCTTGATTTCTGGCTAAATAAAAGCTGTTGCAATGATATTTCCATGCTGAACTGAGTTGTTCTGGGTCAAATATGAAGGCAAACCCACTTTCCCTTCAGTATTTTGCTGCAATTGGCAGAAACAAGCATATTTGCTCATTCGGCCTGAAAATGCTTTTAAGCGCATAAAAACTTACACTCTTGATTTCTGGCTAAATAAAAGCTGTTGCAATGATATTTCCATGCTGAACTGAGTTGTTCTGGGTCAAATATGAAGGCAAACCCACTTTCCCTTCAGTATTTTGCTGCAATTGGCAGAAACAAGCATATTTGCTCATTCGGCCTGAAAATGCTTTTAAGCGCATAAAAACTTACACTCTTGATTTCTGGCTAAATAAAAGCTGTTGCAATGATATTTCCATGCTGAACTGAGTTGTTCTGGGTCAAATATGAAGGCAAACCCACTTTCCTTTCAGTATTTTGCTGCAATTGGCAGAAATCAGCATATTTGCTCATTCGGCCTGAAAATGCTTTTAAGCGCATAAAAACTTACACTCTTGATTTCTGGCTAAATAAAAGCTGTTGCAATGATATTTCCATGCTGAACTGAGTTGTTCTGGGTCAAATATGAAGGCAAACCCACTTTCCCTTCAGTATTTTGCTGCAATTGGCAGAAATCAGCTCATTCGGCCTGAAAATGCTTTTAAGCGCATAAAAACTTACACTCTTGATTTCTGGCTAAATAAAAGCTGTTGCAATGATATTTCTATGCTGAACTGAGTTGTTCGGGGTCAAATATGAAGGCAAACCCACTTTCCCTTCAGTATTTTGCTGCAATTGGCAGAAACAAGCATATTTGCTCATTCGGCCTGAAAATGCTTTTAAGCGCATAAAAACTTACACTCTTGATTTCTGGCTAAATAAAAGCTGTTGCAATGATATTTCCATGCTGAACTGAGTTGTTCTGGGTCAAATATGAAGGCAAACCCACTTTCCCTTCAGTATTTTGCTGCAATTGGCAGAAACAAGCATATTTGCTCATTCGGCCTGAAAATGCTTTTAAGCGCATAAAAACTTACACTCTTGATTTCTGGCTAAATAAAAGCTGTTGCAATGATATTTCCATGCTGAACTGAGTTGTTCTGGGTCAAATATGAAGGCAAACCCACTTTCCCTTCAGTATTTTGCTGCAATTGGCAGAAATCAGCTCATTCGGCCTGAAAATGCTTTTAAGCGCATAAAAACTTACACTCTTGATTTCTGGCTAAATAAAAGCTGTTGCAATGATATTTCTATGCTGAACTGAGTTGTTCTGGGTCAAATATGAAGGCAAACCCACTTTCCCTTCAGTATTTTGCTGCAATTGGCAGAAATCAGCTCATTCGGCCTGAAAATGCTTTTAAGCGCATAAAAACTTACACTCTTGATTTCTGGCTAAATAAAAGCTGTTGCAATGATATTTCCATGCTGAACTGAGTTGTTCTGGGTCAAATATGAAGGCAAACCCACTTTCCCTTCAGTATTTTGCTGCAATTGGCAGAAACAAGCATATTTGCTCATTCGGCCTGAAAATGCTTTTAAGCGCATAAAAACTTACACTCTTGATTTCTGGCTAAATAAAAGCTGTTGCAATGATATTTCCATGCTGAACTGAGTTGTTCTGGGTCAAATATGAAGGCAAACCCACTTTCCCTTCAGTATTTTGCTGCAATTGGCAGAAACAAGCATATTTGCTCATTCGGCCTGAAAATGCTTTTAAGCGCATAAAAACTTACACTCTTGATTTCTGGCTAAATAAAAGCTGTTGCAATGATATTTCCATGCTGAACTGAGTTGTTCTGGGTCAAATATGAAGGCAAACCCACTTTCCCTTCAGTATTTTGCTGCAATTGGCAGAAACAAGCATATTTGCTCATTCGGCCTGAAAATGCTTTTAAGCGCATAAAAACTTACACTCTTGATTTCTGGCTAAATAAAAGCTGTTGCAATGATATTTCCATGCTGAACTGAGTTGTTCTGGGTCAAATATGAAGGCAAACCCACTTTCCCTTCAGTATTTTGCTGCAATTGGCAGAAACAAGCATATTTGCTCATTCGGCCTGAAAATGCTTTTAAGCGCATAAAAACTTACACTCTTGATTTCTGGCTAAATAAAAGCTGTTGCAATGATATTTCCATGCTGAACTGAGTTGTTTTGGGTCAAATATGAAGGCAAACCCACTTTCCCTTCAGTATTTTGCTGCAATTGGCAGAAACAAGCATATTTGCTCATTCGGCCAGAAAATGCTTTTAAGCGCATAAAAACTTACACTCTTGATTTCTGGCTAAATAAAAGCTGTTGCAATGATATTTCCATGCTGAACTGAGTTGTTCTGGGTCAAATATGAAGGCAAACCCACTTTCCCTTCAGTATTTTGCTGCAATTGGCAGAAATCAGCTCATTCGGCCTGAAAATGCTTTTAAGCGCATAAAAACTTACACTCTTGATTTCTGGCTAAATAAAAGCTGTTGCAATGATATTTCCATGCTGAACTGAGTTGTTCTGGGTCAAATATGAAGGCAAACCCACTTTCCCTTCAGTATTTTGCTGCAATTGGCAGAAATCAGCTCATTCGGCCTGAAAATGCTTTTAAGCGCATAAAAACTTACACTCTTGATTTCTGGCAAAATAAAAGCTGTTGCAATGATATTTCCATGCTGAACTGAGTTGTTCTGGGTCAAATATGAAGGCAAACCCACTTTCCCTTCAGTATTTTGCTGCAATTGGCAGAAACAAGCATATTTGCTCATTCGGCCTGAAAATGCTTTTAAGCGCATAAAAACTTACACTCTTGATTTCTGGCTAAATAAAAGCTGTTGCAATGATATTTCCATGCTGAACTGAGTTGTTCTGGGTCAAATATGAAGGCAAACCCACTTTCCCTTCAGTATTTTGCTGCAATTGGCAGAAACAAGCATATTTGCTCATTCGGCCTGAAAATGCTTTTAAGCGCATAAAAACTTACACTCTTGATTTCTGGCTAAATAAAAGCTGTTGCAATGATATTTCCATGCTGAACTGAGTTGTTCTGGGTCAAATATGAAGGCAAACCCACTTTCCCTTCAGTATTTTGCTGCAATTGGCAGAAATCAGCTCATTCGGCCTGAAAATGCTTTTAAGCGCATAAAAACTTACACTCTTGATTTCTGGCTAAATAAAAGCTGTTGCAATGATATTTCCATGCTGAACTGAGTTGTTCTGGGTCAAATATGAAGGCAAACCCACTTTCCCTTCAGTATTTTGCTGCAATTGGCAGAAACAAGCATATTTGCTCATTCGGCCTGAAAATGCTTTTAAGCGCATAAAAACTTACACTCTTGATTTCTGGCTAAATAAAAGCTGTTGCAATGATATTTCCATGCTGAACTGAGTTGTTCTGGGTCAAATATGAAGGCAAACCCACTTTCCCTTCAGTATTTTGCTGCAATTGGCAGAAACAAGCATATTTGCTCATTCGGCCTGAAAATGCTTTTAAGCGCATAAAAACTTACACTCTTGATTTCTGGCTAAATAAAAGCTGTTGCAATGATATTTCCATGCTGAACTGAGTTGTTCTGGGTCAAATATGAAGGCAAACCCACTTTCCCTTCAGTATTTTGCTGCAATTGGCAGAAATCAGCTCATTCGGCCTGAAAATGCTTTTAAGCGCATAAAAACTTACACTCTTGATTTCTGGCTAAATAAAAGCTGTTGCAATGATATTTCCATGCTGAACTGAGTTGTTCTGGGTCAAATATGAAGGCAAACCCACTTTCCCTTCAGTATTTTGCTGCAATTGGCAGAAACAAGCATATTTGCTCATTCGGCCTGAAAATGCTTTTAAGCGCATAAAAACTTACACTCTTGATTTCTGGCTAAATAAAAGCTGTTGCAATGATATTTCCATGCTGAACTGAGTTGTTCTGGGTCAAATATGAAGGCAAACCCACTTTCCCTTCAGTATTTTGCTGCAATTGGCAGAAACAAGCATATTTGCTCATTCGGCCTGAAAATGCTTTTAAGCGCATAAAAACTTACACTCTTGATTTCTGGCTAAATAAAAGCTGTTGCAATGATATTTCCATGCTGAACTGAGTTGTTCTGGGTCAAATATGAAGGCAAACCCACTTTCCCTTCAGTATTTTGCTGCAATTGGCAGAAATCAGCTCATTCGGCCTGAAAATGCTTTTAAGCGCATAAAAACTTACACTCTTGATTTCTGGCTAAATAAAAGCTGTTGCAATGATATTTCTATGCTGAACTGAGTTGTTCTGGGTCAAATATGAAGGCAAACCCACTTTCCCTTCAGTATTTTGCTGCAATTGGCAGAAACAAGCATATTTGCTCATTCGGCCTGAAAATGCTTTTAAGCGCATAAAAACTTACACTCTTGATTTCTGGCTAAATAAAAGCTGTTGCAATGATATTTCCATGCTGAACTGAGTTGTTCTGGGTCAAATATGAAGGCAAACCCACTTTCCCTTCAGTATTTTGCTGCAATTGGCAGAAATCAGCTCATTCGGCCTGAAAATGCTTTTAAGCGCATAAAAACTTACACTCTTGATTTCTGGCTAAATAAAAGCTGTTGCAATGATGTTTCCATGCTGAACTGAGTTGTTCTGGGTCAAATATGAAGGCAAACCCACTTTCCCTTCAGTATTTTGCTGCAATTGGCAGAAACAAGCATATTTGCTCATTCGGCCTGAAAATGCTTTTAAGCGCATAAAAACTTACACTCTTGATTTCTGGCTAAATAAAAGCTGTTGCAATGATATTTCCATGCTGAACTGAGTTGTTCTGGGTCAAATATGAAGGCAAACCCACTTTCCCTTCAGTATTTTGCTGCAATTGGCAGAAACAAGCATATTTGCTCATTCGGCCTGAAAATGCTTTTAAGCGCATAAAAACTTACACTCTTGATTTCTGGCTAAATAAAAGCTGTTGCAATGATATTTCCATGCTGAACTGAGTTGTTCTGGGTCAAATATGAAGGCAAACCCACTTTCCCTTCAGTATTTTGCTGCAATTGGCAGAAACAAGCATATTTGCTCATTCGCCCTGAAAATGCTTTTAAGCGCATAAAAACTTACACTCTTGATTTCTGGCTAAATAAAAGCTGTTGCAATGATATTTCCATGCTGAACTGAGTTGTTCTGGGTCAAATATGAAGGCAAACCCACTTTCCCTTCAGTATTTTGCTGCAATTGGCAGAAACAAGCATATTTGCTCATTCGGCCTGAAAATGCTTTTAAGCGCATAAAAACTTACACTCGATTTCTGGCTAAATAAAAGCTGTTGCAATGATATTTCCATGCTGAACTGAGTTGTTCTGGGTCAAATATGAAGGCAAACCCACTTTCCCTTCAGTATTTTGCTGCAATTGGCAGAAACAAGCATATTTGCTCATTCGGCCTGAAAATGCTTTTAAGCGCATAAAAACTTACACTCTTGATTTCTGGCTAAATAAAAGCTGTTGCAATGATATTTCCATGCTGAACTGAGTTGTTCTGGGTCAAATATGAAGGCAAATCCACTTTCCCTTCAGTATTTTGCTGCAATTGGCAGAAACAAGCATATTTGCTCATTCGGCCTGAAAATGCTTTTAAGCGCATAAAAACTTACACTCGATTTCTGGCTAAATAAAAGCTGTTGCAATGATATTTCCATGCTGAACTGAGTTGTTCTGGGTCAAATATGAAGGCAAACCCACTTTCCCTTCAGTATTTTGCTGCAATTGGCAGAAACAAGCATATTTGCTCATTCGCCCTGAAAATGCTTTTAAGCGCATAAAAACTTACACTCTTGATTTCTGGCTAAATAAAAGCTGTTGCAATGATATTTCCATGCTGAACTGAGTTGTTCTGGGTCAAATATGAAGGCAAACCCACTTTCCCTTCAGTATTTTGCTGCAATTGGCAGAAACAAGCATATTTGCTCATTCGGCCTGAAAATGCTTTTAAGCGCATCAAAACTTACACTCTTGATTTCTGGCTAAATAAAAGCTGTTGCAATGATATTTCCATGCTGAACTGAGTTGTTCTGGGTCAAATATGAAGGCAAACCCACTTTCCCTTCAGTATTTTGCTGCAATTGGCAGAAACAAGCATATTTGCTCATTCGGCCTGAAAATGCTTTTAAGCGCATAAAAACTTACACTCTTGATTTCTGGCTAAATAAAAGCTGTTGCAATGATATTTCCATGCTGAACTGAGTTGTTCTGGGTCAAATATGAAATCAAACCCACTTTCCCTTCAGTATTTTGCTGCAATTAGCAGAAATCAGCTCATTCGGCCTGAAAATGCTTTTAAGCGCATAAAAACTTACACTCTTGATTTCTGGCTAAATAAAAGCTGTTGAAATGATATTTCCATGCTGAACTGAGTTGTTCTGGGTCAAATATGAAGGCAAACCCACTTTCCCTTCAGTATTTTGCTGCAATTGGCAGAAACAAGCATATTTGCTCATTCGGCCTGAAAATGCTTTTAAGCGCATAAAAACTTACACTCTTGATTTCTGGCTAAATAAAAGCTGTTGCAATGATATTTCCATGCTGAACTGAGTTGTTCTGGGTCAAATATGAAGGCAAACCCACTTTCCCTTCAGTATTTTGCTGCAATTGGCAGAAATCAGCTCATTCGGCCTGAAAATGCTTTTAAGCGCATAAAAACTTACACTCTTGATTTCTGGCTAAATAAAAGCTGTTGCAATGATATTTCTATGCTGAACTGAGTTGTTCTGGGTCAAATATGAAGGCAAACCCACTTTCCCTTCAGTATTTTGCTGCAATTGGCAGAAACAAGCATATTTGCTCATTCGGCCTGAAAATACTTTTAAGCGCATACAAACTTACACTCTTGATTTCTGGCTAAATAAAAGCTGTTGCAATGATATTTCCATGCTGAACTGAGTTGTTCTGGGTCAAATATGAAGGCAAACCCACTTTCCCTTCAGTATTTTGCTGCAATTGGCAGAAACAAGCATATTTGCTCATTCGGCCTGAAAATGCTTTTAAGCGCATCAAAACTTACACTCTTGATTTCTGGCTAAATAAAAGCTGTTGCAATGATATTTCCATGCTGAACTGAGTTGTTCTGGGTCAAATATGAAGGCAAACCCACTTTCCCTTCAGTATTTTGCTGCAATTGGCAGAAACATGCATATTTGCTCATTCGGCCTGAAAATGCTTTTAAGCGCATAAAAACTTACACTCTTGATTTCTGGCTAAATAAAAGCTGTTGCAATGATATTTCCATGCTGAACTGAGTTGTTCTGGGTCAAATATGAAGGCAAACCCACTTTCCCTTCAGTATTTTGCTGCAATTGGCAGAAACAAGCATATTTGCTCATTCGGCCTGAAAATGCTTTTAAGCGCATAAAAACTTACACTCTTGATTTCTGGCTAAATAAAAGCTGTTGCAATGATATTTCCATGCTGAACTGAGTTGTTCTGGGTCAAATATGAAGGCAAACCCACTTTCCCTTCAGTATTTTGCTGCAATTGGCAGAAACAAGCATATTTGCTCATTCGGCCTGAAAATGCTTTTAAGCGCATAAAAACTTACACTCTTGATTTCTGGCTAAATAAAAGCTGTTGCAATGATATTTCCATGCTGAACTGAGTTGTTCTGGGTCAAATATGAAGGCAAACCCACTTTCCCTTCAGTATTTTGCTGCAATTAGCAGAAATCAGCTCATTCGGCCTGAAAATGCTTTTAAGCGCATAAAAACTTACACTCTTGATTTCTGGCTAAATAAAAGCTGTTGAAATGATATTTCCATGCTGAACTGAGTTGTTCTGGGTCAAATATGAAGGCAAACCCACTTTCCCTTCAGTATTTTGCTGCAATTGGCAGAAACAAGCATATTTGCTTATTCGGCCTGAAAATGCTTTTAAGCGCATAAAAACTTACACTCTTGATTTCTGGCTAAATAAAAGCTGTTGCAATGATATTTCCATGCTGAACTGAGTTGTTCTGGGTCAAATATGAAGGCAAACCCACTTTCCCTTCAGTATTTTGCTGCAATTGGCAGAAATCAGCTCATTCGGCCTGAAAATGCTTTTAAGCGCATAAAAACTTACACTCTTGATTTCTGGCTAAATAAAAGCTGTTGCAATGATATTTCTATGCTGAACTGAGTTGTTCTGGGTCAAATATGAAGGCAAACCCACTTTCCCTTCAGTATTTTGCTGCAATTGGCAGAAACAAGCATATTTGCTCATTCGGCCTGAAAATACTTTTAAGCGCATACAAACTTACACTCTTGATTTCTGGCTAAATAAAAGCTGTTGCAATGATATTTCCATGCTGAACTGAGTTGTTCTGGGTCAAATATGAAGGCAAACCCACTTTCCCTTCAGTATTTTGCTGCAATTGGCAGAAACAAGCATATTTGCTCATTCGGCCTGAAAATGCTTTTAAGCGCATCAAAACTTACACTCTTGATTTCTGGCTAAATAAAAGCTGTTGCAATGATATTTCCATGCTGAACTGAGTTGTTCTGGGTCAAATATGAAGGCAAACCCACTTTCCCTTCAGTATTTTGCTGCAATTGGCAGAAACAAGCATATTTGCTCATTCGGCCTGAAAATGCTTTTAAGCGCATAAAAACTTACACTCTTGATTTCTGGCTAAATAAAAGCTGTTGCAATGATATTTCCATGCTGAACTGAGTTGTTCTGGGTCAAATATGAAGGCAAACCCACTTTCCCTTCAGTATTTTGCTGCAATTGGCAGAAACAAGCATATTTGCTCATTCGGCCTGAAAATGCTTTTAAGCGCATAAAAACTTACACTCTTGATTTCTGGCTAAATAAAAGCTGTTGCAATGATATTTCCATGCTGAACTGAGTTGTTCTGGGTCAAATATGAAGGCAAACCCACTTTCTTTTCAGTATTTTGCTGCAATTGGCAGAAACAAGCATATTTGCTCATTCGCCCTGAAAATGCTTTTAAGCGCATCAAAACTTACACTCTTGATTTCTGGCTAAATAAAAGCTGTTGCAATGATATTTCCATGCTGAACTGAGTTGTTCTGGGTCAAATATGAAGGCAAACCCACTTTCCCTTCAGTATTTTGCTGCAATTGGCAGAAACAAGCATATTTGCTCATTCGGCCTGAAAATGCTTTTAAGCGCATAAAAACTTACACTCGATTTCTGGCTAAATAAAAGCTGTTGCAATGATATTTCCATGCTGAACTGAGTTGTTCTGGGTCAAATATGAAGGCAAACCCACTTTCCCTTCAGTATTTTGCTGCAATTGGCAGAAACAAGCATATTTGCTCATTCGGCCTGAAAATGCTTTTAAGCGCATAAAAACTTACACTCTTGATTTCTGGCTAAATAAAAGCTGTTGCAATGATATTTCCATGCTGAACTGAGTTGTTCTGGGTCAAATATGAAGGCAAACCCACTTTCCCTTCAGTATTTTGCTGCAATTGGCAGAAACAAGCATATTTGCTCATTCGGCCTGAAAATGCTTTTAAGCGCATAAAAACTTACACTCGATTTCTGGCTAAATAAAAGCTGTTGCAATGATATTTCCATGCTGAACTGAGTTGTTCTGGGTCAAATATGAAGGCAAACCCACTTTCCCTTCAGTATTTTGCTGCAATTGGCAGAAACAAGCATATTTGCTCATTCGCCCTGAAAATGCTTTTAAGCGCATAAAAACTTACACTCTTGATTTCTGGCTAAATAAAAGCTGTTGCAATGATATTTCCATGCTGAACTGAGTTGTTCTGGGTCAAATATGAAGGCAAACCCACTTTCCCTTCAGTATTTTGCTGCAATTGGCAGAAACAAGCATATTTGCTCATTCGGCCTGAAAATGCTTTTAAGCGCATCAAAACTTACACTCTTGATTTCTGGCTAAATAAAAGCTGTTGCAATGATATTTCCATGCTGAACTGAGTTGTTCTGGGTCAAATATGAAGGCAAACCCACTTTCCCTTCAGTATTTTGCTGCAATTGGCAGAAACAAGCATATTTGCTCATTCGGCCTGAAAATGCTTTTAAGCGCATAAAAACTTACACTCTTGATTTCTGGCTAAATAAAAGCTGTTGCAATGATATTTCCATGCTGAACTGAGTTGTTCTGGGTCAAATATGAAGGCAAACCCACTTTCCCTTCAGTATTTTGCTGCAATTAGCAGAAATCAGCTCATTCGGCCTGAAAATGCTTTTAAGCGCATAAAAACTTACACTCTTGATTTCTGGCTAAATAAAAGCTGTTGAAATGATATTTCCATGCTGAACTGAGTTGTTCTGGGTCAAATATGAAGGCAAACCCACTTTCCCTTCAGTATTTTGCTGCAATTGGCAGAAACAAGCATATTTGCTCATTCGGCCTGAAAATGCTTTTAAGCGCATAAAAACTTACACTCTTGATTTCTGGCTAAATAAAAGCTGTTGCAATGATATTTCCATGCTGAACTGAGTTGTTCTGGGTCAAATATGAAGGCAAACCCACTTTCCCTTCAGTATTTTGCTGCAATTGGCAGAAACAAGCATATTTGCTCATTCGGCCTGAAAATGCTTTTAAGCGCATAAAAACTTACACTCTTGATTTCTGGCTAAATAAAAGCTGTTGCAATGATATTTCCATGCTGAACTGAGTTGTTCTGGGTCAAATATGAAGGCAAACCCACTTTCCCTTCAGTATTTTGCTGCAATTGGCAGAAATCAGCTCATGCGGCCTGAAAATGCTTTTAAGCGCATAAAAACTTACACTCTTGATTTCTGGCTAAATAAAAGCTGTTGCAATGATATTTCTATGCTGAACTGAGTTGTTCTGGGTCAAATATGAAGGAAAACCCACTTTCCCTTCAGTATTTTGCTGCAATTGGCAGAAACAAGCATATTTGCTCATTCGGCCTGAAAATACTTTTAAGCGCATAAAAACTTACACTCTTGATTTCTGGCTAAATAAAAGCTGTTGCAATGATATTTCCATGCTGAACTGAGTTGTTCTGGGTCAAATATGAAGGCAAACCCACTTTCCCTTCAGTATTTTTCTGCAATTGGCAGAAATCAGCTCATTCGGCCTGAAAATGCTTTTAAGCGCATAAAAACTTACACTCTTGATTTCTGGCTAAATAAAAGCTGTTGCAATGATATTTCCATGCTGAACTGAATTGTTCTGGGTCAAATATGAAGGCAAACCCACTTTCCCTTCAGTATTTTGCTGCAATTGGCAGAAACAAGCATATTTGCTCATTCGGCCTGAAAATGCTTTTAAGCGCATAAAAACTTACACTCTTGATTTCTGGCTAAATAAAAGCTGTTGCAATGATATTTCCATGCTGAACTGAGTTGTTCTGGGTCAAATATGAAGGCAAACCCACTTTCCCTTCAGTATTTTGCTGTAATTGGCAGAAACAAGCATATTTGCTCATTTGGCCTGAAAATGCTTTTAAGCGCATAAAAACTTACACTCTTGATTTCTGGCTAAATAAAAGCTGTTGCAATGATATTTCCATGCTGAACTGAGTTGTTCTGGGTCAAATATGAAGGCAAACCCACTTTCCCTTCAGTATTTTGCTGCAATTGGCAGAAACAAGCATATTTGCTCATTCGCCCTGAAAATGCTTTTAAGCGCATAAAAACTTACACTCTTGATTTGTGGCTAAATAAAAGCTGTTGCAATGATATTTCCATGCTGAACTGAGTTGTTCTGGGTCAAATATGAAGGCAAACCCACTTTCCCTTCAGTATTTTGCTGCAATTGGCAGAAACAAGCATATTTGCTCATTCGGCCTGAAAATGCTTTTAAGCGCATAAAAACTTACACTCTTGATTTCTGGCTAAATAAAAGCTGTTGCAATGATATTTCCATGCTGAACTGAGTTGTTCTGGGTCAAATATGAAGGCAAACCCACTTTCCCTTCAGTATTTTGCTGCAATTGGCAGAAACAAGCATATTTGCTCATTCGGCCTGAAAATGCTTTTAAGCGCATAAAAACTTACACTCTTGATTTCTGGCTAAATAAAAGCTGTTGCAATGATATTTCTATGCTGAACTGAGTTGTTCTGGGTCAAATATGAAGGCAAACCCACTTTCCCTTCAGTATTTTGCTGCAATTGGCAGAAACAAGCATATTTGCTCATTCGGCCTGAAAATGCTTTTAAGCGCATAAAAACTTACACTCTTGATTTCTGGCTAAATAAAAGCTGTTGAAATGATATTTCCATGCTGAACTGAGTTGTTCTGGGTCAAATATGAAGGCAAACCCACTTTCCCTTCAGTATTTTGCTGCAATTGGCAGAAACAAGCATATTTGCTCATTCGGCCTGAAAATGCTTTTAAGCGCATCAAAACTTACACTCTTGATTTCTGGCTAAATAAAAGCTGTTGCAATGATATTTCCATGCTGAACTGAGTTGTTCTGGGTCAAATATGAAGGCAAACCCACTTTCCCTTCAGTATTTTGCTGCAATTGGCAGAAACAAGCATATTTGCTCATTCGGCCTGAAAATGCTTTTAAGCGCATAAAAACTTACACTCTTGATTTCTGGCTAAATAAAAGCTGTTGCAATGATATTTCCATGCTGAACTGAGTTGTTCTGGGTCAAATATGAAGGCAAACCCACTTTCCCTTCAGTATTTTGCTGCAATTGGCAGAAACAAGCATATTTGATCATTCGGCCTGAAAATGCTTTTAAGCGCATAAAAACTTACACTCGATTTCTGGCTAAATAAAAGCTGTTGCAATGATATTTCCATGCTGAACTGAGTTGTTCTGGGTCAAATATGAAGGCAAACCCACTTTCCCTTCAGTATTTTGCTGCAATTGGCAGAAACAAGCATATTTGCTCATTCGGCCTGAAAATGCTTTTAAGCGCATCAAAACTTACACTCTTGATTTCTGGCTAAATAAAAGCTGTTGCAATGATATTTCCATGCTGAACTGAGTTGTTCTGGGTCAAATATGAAGGCAAACCCACTTTCCCTTCAGTATTTTGCTGCAATTGGCAGAAACAAGCATATTTGCTCATTCGGCCTGAAAATGCTTTTAAGCGCATAAAAACTTACACTATTGATTTCTGGCTAAATAAAAGCTGTTGCAATGATATTTCCATGCTGAACTGAGTTGTTCTGGGTCAAATATGAAGGCAAACCCACTTTCCCTTCAGTATTTTGCTGCAATTGGCAGAAATCAGCTCATTCGGCCTGAAAATGCTTTTAAGCGCATAAAAACTTACACTCTTGATTTCTGGCTAAATAAAAGCTGTTGCAATGATATTTCCATGCTGAACTGAGTTGTTCTGGGTCAAATATGAAGGCAAACCCACTTTCCCTTCAGTATTTTGCTGCAATTGGCAGAAATCAGCTCATTCGGCCTGAAAATGCTTTTAAGCGCATAAAAACTTACACTCTTGATTTCTGGCTAAATAAAAGCTGTTGCAATGATATTTCTATGCTGAACTGAGTTGTTCTGGGTCAAATATGAAGGCAAACCCACTTTCCCTTCAGTATTTTGCTGCAATTGGCAGAAACAAGCATATTTGCTCATTCGGCCTGAAAATGCTTTTAAGCGCATAAAAACTTACACTCTTGATTTCTGGCTAAATAAAAGCTGTTGCAATGATATTTCCATGCTGAACTGAATTGTTCTGGGTCAAATATGAAGGCAAACCCACTTTCCCTTCAGTATTTTGCTGCAATTGGCAGAAACAAGCATATTTGCTCATTCGGCCTGAAAATGCTTTTAAGCGCATAAAAACTTACACTCTTGATTTCTGGCTAAATAAAAGCTGTTGCAATGATATTTCCATGCTGAACTGAGTTGTTCTGGGTCAAATATGAAGGCAAACCCACTTTCCCTTCAGTATTTTGCTGCAATTGGCAGAAACAAGCATATTTGCTCATTCGGCTTGAAAATGCTTTTAAGCGCATAAAAACTTACACTCTTGATTTCTGGCTAAATAAAAGCTGTTGCAATGATATTTCCATGCTGAACTGAGTTGTTCTGGGTCAAATATGAAGGCAAACCCACTTTCCCTTCAGTATTTTGCTGCAATTGGCAGAAACAAGCATATTTGCTCATTCGGCCTGAAAATGCTTTTAAGCGCATAAAGACTTACACTCTTGATTTCTGGCTAAATAAAAGCTGTTGCAATGATATTTCCATGCTGAACTGAGTTGTTCTGGGTCAAATATGAAGGCAAACCCACTTTCCCTTCAGTATTTTGCTGCAATTGGCAGAAATCAGCTCATTCGGCCTGAAAATGCTTTTAAGCGCATAAAAACTTACACTCTTGATTTCTGGCAAAATAAAAGCTGTTGCAATGATATTTCCATGCTGAACTGAGTTGTTCTGGGTCAAATATGAAGGCAAACCCACTTTCCCTTCAGTATTTTGCTGCAATTGGCAGAAACAAGCATATTTGCTCATTCGGCCTGAAAATGCTTTTAAGCGCATAAAAACTTACACTCTTGATTTCTGGCTAAATAAAAGCTGTTGCAATGATATTTCCATGCTGAACTGAGTTGTTCTGGGTCAAATATGAAGGCAAACCCACTTTCCCTTCAGTATTTTGCTGCAATTGGCAGAAACAAGCATATTTGCTCATTCGGCCTGAAAATGCTTTTAAGCGCATAAAAACTTACACTCTTGATTTCTGGCTAAATAAAAGCTGTTGCAATGATATTTCCATGCTGAACTGAGTTGTTCTGGGTCAAATATGAAGGCAAACCCACTTTCCCTTCAGTATTTTGCTGCAATTGGCAGAAATCAGCTCATTCGGCCTGAAAATGCTTTTAAGCGCATAAAAACTTACACTCTTGATTTCTGGCTAAATAAAAGCTGTTGCAATGATATTTCCATGCTGAACTGAGTTGTTCTGGGTCAAATATGAAGGCAAACCCACTTTCCCTTCAGTATTTTGCTGCAATTGGCAGAAACAAGCATATTTGCTCATTCGGCCTGAAAATGCTTTTAAGCGCATAAAAACTTACACTCTTGATTTCTGGCTAAATAAAAGCTGTTGCAATGATATTTCCATGCTGAACTGAGTTGTTCTGGGTCAAATATGAAGGCAAACCCACTTTCCCTTCAGTATTTTGCTGCAATTGGCAGAAACAAGCATATTTGCTCATTCGGCCTGAAAATGCTTTTAAGCGCATAAAAACTTACACTCTTGATTTCTGGCTAAATAAAAGCTGTTGCAATGATATTTCCATGCTGAACTGAGTTGTTCTGGGTCAAATATGAAGGCAAACCCACTTTCCCTTCAGTATTTTGCTGCAATTGGCAGAAATCAGCTCATTCGGCCTGAAAATGCTTTTAAGCGCATAAAAACTTACACTCTTGATTTCTGGCTAAATAAAAGCTGTTGCAATGATATTTCCATGCTGAACTGAGTTGTTCTGGGTCAAATATGAAGGCAAACCCACTTTCCCTTCAGTATTTTGCTGCAATTGGCAGAAACAAGCATATTTGCTCATTCGGCCTGAAAATGCTTTTAAGCGCATAAAAACTTACACTCTTGATTTCTGGCTAAATAAAAGCTGTTGCAATGATATTTCCATGCTGAACTGAGTTGTTCTGGGTCAAATATGAAGGCAAACCCACTTTCCCTTCAGTATTTTGCTGCAATTGGCAGAAACAAGCATATTTGCTCATTCGGCCTGAAAATGCTTTTAAGCGCATAAAAACTTACACTCTTGATTTCTGGCTAAATAAAAGCTGTTGCAATGATATTTCTATGCTGAACTGAGTTGTTCTGGGTCAAATATGAAGGCAAACCCACTTTCCCTTCAGTATTTTGCTGCAATTGGCAGAAACAAGCATATTTGCTCATTCGGCCTGAAAATGCTTTTAAGCGCATAAAAACTTACACTCTTGATTTCTGGCTAAATAAAAGCTGTTGCAATGATATTTCCATGCTGAACTGAGTTGTTCTGGGTCAAATATGAAGGCAAACCCACTTTCCCTTCAGTATTTTGCTGCAATTGGCAGAAATCAGCTCATTCGGCCTGAAAATGCTTTTAAGCGCATAAAAACTTACACTCTTGATTTCTGGCTAAATAAAAGCTGTTGCAATGATGTTTCCATGCTGAACTGAGTTGTTCTGGGTCAAATATGAAGGCAAACCCACTTTCCCTTCAGTATTTTGCTGCAATTGGCAGAAACAAGCATATTTGCTCATTCGGCCTGAAAATGCTTTTAAGCGCATAAAAACTTACACTCTTGATTTCTGGCTAAATAAAAGCTGTTGCAATGATATTTCCATGCTGAACTGAGTTGTTCTGGGTCAAATATGAAGGCAAACCCACTTTCCCTTCAGTATTTTGCTGCAATTGGCAGAAACAAGCATATTTGCTCATTCGGCCTGAAAATGCTTTTAAGCGCATAAAAACTTACACTCTTGATTTCTGGCTAAATAAAAGCTGTTGCAATGATATTTCCATGCTGAACTGAGTTGTTCTGGGTCAAATATGAAGGCAAACCCACTTTCCCTTCAGTATTTTGCTGCAATTGGCAGAAACAAGCATATTTGCTCATTCGCCCTGAAAATGCTTTTAAGCGCATAAAAACTTACACTCTTGATTTCTGGCTAAATAAAAGCTGTTGCAATGATATTTCCATGCTGAACTGAGTTGTTCTGGGTCAAATATGAAGGCAAACCCACTTTCCCTTCAGTATTTTGCTGCAATTGGCAGAAACAAGCATATTTGCTCATTCGGCCTGAAAATGCTTTTAAGCGCATAAAAACTTACACTCGATTTCTGGCTAAATAAAAGCTGTTGCAATGATATTTCCATGCTGAACTGAGTTGTTCTGGGTCAAATATGAAGGCAAACCCACTTTCCCTTCAGTATTTTGCTGCAATTGGCAGAAACAAGCATATTTGCTCATTCGGCCTGAAAATGCTTTTAAGCGCATAAAAACTTACACTCTTGATTTCTGGCTAAATAAAAGCTGTTGCAATGATATTTCCATGCTGAACTGAGTTGTTCTGGGTCAAATATGAAGGCAAATCCACTTTCCCTTCAGTATTTTGCTGCAATTGGCAGAAACAAGCATATTTGCTCATTCGGCCTGAAAATGCTTTTAAGCGCATAAAAACTTACACTCGATTTCTGGCTAAATAAAAGCTGTTGCAATGATATTTCCATGCTGAACTGAGTTGTTCTGGGTCAAATATGAAGGCAAACCCACTTTCCCTTCAGTATTTTGCTGCAATTGGCAGAAACAAGCATATTTGCTCATTCGCCCTGAAAATGCTTTTAAGCGCATAAAAACTTACACTCTTGATTTCTGGCTAAATAAAAGCTGTTGCAATGATATTTCCATGCTGAACTGAGTTGTTCTGGGTCAAATATGAAGGCAAACCCACTTTCCCTTCAGTATTTTGCTGCAATTGGCAGAAACAAGCATATTTGCTCATTCGGCCTGAAAATGCTTTTAAGCGCATCAAAACTTACACTCTTGATTTCTGGCTAAATAAAAGCTGTTGCAATGATATTTCCATGCTGAACTGAGTTGTTCTGGGTCAAATATGAAGGCAAACCCACTTTCCCTTCAGTATTTTGCTGCAATTGGCAGAAACAAGCATATTTGCTCATTCGGCCTGAAAATGCTTTTAAGCGCATAAAAACTTACACTCTTGATTTCTGGCTAAATAAAAGCTGTTGCAATGATATTTCCATGCTGAACTGAGTTGTTCTGGGTCAAATATGAAATCAAACCCACTTTCCCTTCAGTATTTTGCTGCAATTAGCAGAAATCAGCTCATTCGGCCTGAAAATGCTTTTAAGCGCATAAAAACTTACACTCTTGATTTCTGGCTAAATAAAAGCTGTTGAAATGATATTTCCATGCTGAACTGAGTTGTTCTGGGTCAAATATGAAGGCAAACCCACTTTCCCTTCAGTATTTTGCTGCAATTGGCAGAAACAAGCATATTTGCTCATTCGGCCTGAAAATGCTTTTAAGCGCATAAAAACTTACACTCTTGATTTCTGGCTAAATAAAAGCTGTTGCAATGATATTTCCATGCTGAACTGAGTTGTTCTGGGTCAAATATGAAGGCAAACCCACTTTCCCTTCAGTATTTTGCTGCAATTGGCAGAAATCAGCTCATTCGGCCTGAAAATGCTTTTAAGCGCATAAAAACTTACACTCTTGATTTCTGGCTAAATAAAAGCTGTTGCAATGATATTTCTATGCTGAACTGAGTTGTTCTGGGTCAAATATGAAGGCAAACCCACTTTCCCTTCAGTATTTTGCTGCAATTGGCAGAAACAAGCATATTTGCTCATTCGGCCTGAAAATACTTTTAAGCGCATACAAACTTACACTCTTGATTTCTGGCTAAATAAAAGCTGTTGCAATGATATTTCCATGCTGAACTGAGTTGTTCTGGGTCAAATATGAAGGCAAACCCACTTTCCCTTCAGTATTTTGCTGCAATTGGCAGAAACAAGCATATTTGCTCATTCGGCCTGAAAATGCTTTTAAGCGCATCAAAACTTACACTCTTGATTTCTGGCTAAATAAAAGCTGTTGCAATGATATTTCCATGCTGAACTGAGTTGTTCTGGGTCAAATATGAAGGCAAACCCACTTTCCCTTCAGTATTTTGCTGCAATTGGCAGAAACATGCATATTTGCTCATTCGGCCTGAAAATGCTTTTAAGCGCATAAAAACTTACACTCTTGATTTCTGGCTAAATAAAAGCTGTTGCAATGATATTTCCATGCTGAACTGAGTTGTTCTGGGTCAAATATGAAGGCAAACCCACTTTCCCTTCAGTATTTTGCTGCAATTGGCAGAAACAAGCATATTTGCTCATTCGGCCTGAAAATGCTTTTAAGCGCATAAAAACTTACACTCTTGATTTCTGGCTAAATAAAAGCTGTTGCAATGATATTTCCATGCTGAACTGAGTTGTTCTGGGTCAAATATGAAGGCAAACCCACTTTCCCTTCAGTATTTTGCTGCAATTGGCAGAAACAAGCATATTTGCTCATTCGGCCTGAAAATGCTTTTAAGCGCATAAAAACTTACACTCTTGATTTCTGGCTAAATAAAAGCTGTTGCAATGATATTTCCATGCTGAACTGAGTTGTTCTGGGTCAAATATGAAGGCAAACCCACTTTCCCTTCAGTATTTTGCTGCAATTAGCAGAAATCAGCTCATTCGGCCTGAAAATGCTTTTAAGCGCATAAAAACTTACACTCTTGATTTCTGGCTAAATAAAAGCTGTTGAAATGATATTTCCATGCTGAACTGAGTTGTTCTGGGTCAAATATGAAGGCAAACCCACTTTCCCTTCAGTATTTTGCTGCAATTGGCAGAAACAAGCATATTTGCTTATTCGGCCTGAAAATGCTTTTAAGCGCATAAAAACTTACACTCTTGATTTCTGGCTAAATAAAAGCTGTTGCAATGATATTTCCATGCTGAACTGAGTTGTTCTGGGTCAAATATGAAGGCAAACCCACTTTCCCTTCAGTATTTTGCTGCAATTGGCAGAAACAAGCATATTTGCTCATTCGGCCTGAAAATACTTTTAAGCGCATACAAACTTACACTCTTGATTTCTGGCTAAATAAAAGCTGTTGCAATGATATTTCCATGCTGAACTGAGTTGTTCTGGGTCAAATATGAAGGCAAACCCACTTTCCCTTCAGTATTTTGCTGCAATTGGCAGAAACAAGCATATTTGCTCATTCGGCCTGAAAATGCTTTTAAGCGCATCAAAACTTACACTCTTGATTTCTGGCTAAATAAAAGCTGTTGCAATGATATTTCCATGCTGAACTGAGTTGTTCTGGGTCAAATATGAAGGCAAACCCACTTTCCCTTCAGTATTTTGCTGCAATTGGCAGAAACAAGCATATTTGCTCATTCGGCCTGAAAATGCTTTTAAGCGCATAAAAACTTACACTCTTGATTTCTGGCTAAATAAAAGCTGTTGCAATGATATTTCCATGCTGAACTGAGTTGTTCTGGGTCAAATATGAAGGCAAACCCACTTTCCCTTCAGTATTTTGCTGCAATTGGCAGAAACAAGCATATTTGCTCATTCGGCCTGAAAATGCTTTTAAGCGCATAAAAACTTACACTCTTGATTTCTGGCTAAATAAAAGCTGTTGCAATGATATTTCCATGCTGAACTGAGTTGTTCTGGGTCAAATATGAAGGCAAACCCACTTTCTTTTCAGTATTTTGCTGCAATTGGCAGAAACAAGCATATTTGCTCATTCGCCCTGAAAATGCTTTTAAGCGCATCAAAACTTACACTCTTGATTTCTGGCTAAATAAAAGCTGTTGCAATGATATTTCCATGCTGAACTGAGTTGTTCTGGGTCAAATATGAAGGCAAACCCACTTTCCCTTCAGTATTTTGCTGCAATTGGCAGAAACAAGCATATTTGCTCATTCGGCCTGAAAATGCTTTTAAGCGCATAAAAACTTACACTCGATTTCTGGCTAAATAAAAGCTGTTGCAATGATATTTCCATGCTGAACTGAGTTGTTCTGGGTCAAATATGAAGGCAAACCCACTTTCCCTTCAGTATTTTGCTGCAATTGGCAGAAACAAGCATATTTGCTCATTCGGCCTGAAAATGCTTTTAAGCGCATAAAAACTTACACTCTTGATTTCTGGCTAAATAAAAGCTGTTGCAATGATATTTCCATGCTGAACTGAGTTGTTCTGGGTCAAATATGAAGGCAAACCCACTTTCCCTTCAGTATTTTGCTGCAATTGGCAGAAACAAGCATATTTGCTCATTCGGCCTGAAAATGCTTTTAAGCGCATAAAAACTTACACTCGATTTCTGGCTAAATAAAAGCTGTTGCAATGATATTTCCATGCTGAACTGAGTTGTTCTGGGTCAAATATGAAGGCAAACCCACTTTCCCTTCAGTATTTTGCTGCAATTGGCAGAAACAAGCATATTTGCTCATTCGCCCTGAAAATGCTTTTAAGCGCATAAAAACTTACACTCTTGATTTCTGGCTAAATAAAAGCTGTTGCAATGATATTTCCATGCTGAACTGAGTTGTTCTGGGTCAAATATGAAGGCAAACCCACTTTCCCTTCAGTATTTTGCTGCAATTGGCAGAAACAAGCATATTTGCTCATTCGGCCTGAAAATGCTTTTAAGCGCATCAAAACTTACACTCTTGATTTCTGGCTAAATAAAAGCTGTTGCAATGATATTTCCATGCTGAACTGAGTTGTTCTGGGTCAAATATGAAGGCAAACCCACTTTCCCTTCAGTATTTTGCTGCAATTGGCAGAAACAAGCATATTTGCTCATTCGGCCTGAAAATGCTTTTAAGCGCATAAAAACTTACACTCTTGATTTCTGGCTAAATAAAAGCTGTTGCAATGATATTTCCATGCTGAACTGAGTTGTTCTGGGTCAAATATGAAGGCAAACCCACTTTCCCTTCAGTATTTTGCTGCAATTAGCAGAAATCAGCTCATTCGGCCTGAAAATGCTTTTAAGCGCATAAAAACTTACACTCTTGATTTCTGGCTAAATAAAAGCTGTTGAAATGATATTTCCATGCTGAACTGAGTTGTTCTGGGTCAAATATGAAGGCAAACCCACTTTCCCTTCAGTATTTTGCTGCAATTGGCAGAAACAAGCATATTTGCTCATTCGGCCTGAAAATGCTTTTAAGCGCATAAAAACTTACACTCTTGATTTCTGGCTAAATAAAAGCTGTTGCAATGATATTTCCATGCTGAACTGAGTTGTTCTGGGTCAAATATGAAGGCAAACCCACTTTCCCTTCAGTATTTTGCTGCAATTGGCAGAAACAAGCATATTTGCTCATTCGGCCTGAAAATGCTTTTAAGCGCATAAAAACTTACACTCTTGATTTCTGGCTAAATAAAAGCTGTTGCAATGATATTTCCATGCTGAACTGAGTTGTTCTGGGTCAAATATGAAGGCAAACCCACTTTCCCTTCAGTATTTTGCTGCAATTGGCAGAAATCAGCTCATGCGGCCTGAAAATGCTTTTAAGCGCATAAAAACTTACACTCTTGATTTCTGGCTAAATAAAAGCTGTTGCAATGATATTTCTATGCTGAACTGAGTTGTTCTGGGTCAAATATGAAGGAAAACCCACTTTCCCTTCAGTATTTTGCTGCAATTGGCAGAAACAAGCATATTTGCTCATTCGGCCTGAAAATACTTTTAAGCGCATAAAAACTTACACTCTTGATTTCTGGCTAAATAAAAGCTGTTGCAATGATATTTCCATGCTGAACTGAGTTGTTCTGGGTCAAATATGAAGGCAAACCCACTTTCCCTTCAGTATTTTTCTGCAATTGGCAGAAATCAGCTCATTCGGCCTGAAAATGCTTTTAAGCGCATAAAAACTTACACTCTTGATTTCTGGCTAAATAAAAGCTGTTGCAATGATATTTCCATGCTGAACTGAATTGTTCTGGGTCAAATATGAAGGCAAACCCACTTTCCCTTCAGTATTTTGCTGCAATTGGCAGAAACAAGCATATTTGCTCATTCGGCCTGAAAATGCTTTTAAGCGCATAAAAACTTACACTCTTGATTTCTGGCTAAATAAAAGCTGTTGCAATGATATTTCCATGCTGAACTGAGTTGTTCTGGGTCAAATATGAAGGCAAACCCACTTTCCCTTCAGTATTTTGCTGTAATTGGCAGAAACAAGCATATTTGCTCATTTGGCCTGAAAATGCTTTTAAGCGCATAAAAACTTACACTCTTGATTTCTGGCTAAATAAAAGCTGTTGCAATGATATTTCCATGCTGAACTGAGTTGTTCTGGGTCAAATATGAAGGCAAACCCACTTTCCCTTCAGTATTTTGCTGCAATTGGCAGAAACAAGCATATTTGCTCATTCGCCCTGAAAATGCTTTTAAGCGCATAAAAACTTACACTCTTGATTTGTGGCTAAATAAAAGCTGTTGCAATGATATTTCCATGCTGAACTGAGTTGTTCTGGGTCAAATATGAAGGCAAACCCACTTTCCCTTCAGTATTTTGCTGCAATTGGCAGAAACAAGCATATTTGCTCATTCGGCCTGAAAATGCTTTTAAGCGCATAAAAACTTACACTCTTGATTTCTGGCTAAATAAAAGCTGTTGCAATGATATTTCCATGCTGAACTGAGTTGTTCTGGGTCAAATATGAAGGCAAACCCACTTTCCCTTCAGTATTTTGCTGCAATTGGCAGAAACAAGCATATTTGCTCATTCGGCCTGAAAATGCTTTTAAGCGCATAAAAACTTACACTCTTGATTTCTGGCTAAATAAAAGCTGTTGCAATGATATTTCTATGCTGAACTGAGTTGTTCTGGGTCAAATATGAAGGCAAACCCACTTTCCCTTCAGTATTTTGCTGCAATTGGCAGAAACAAGCATATTTGCTCATTCGGCCTGAAAATGCTTTTAAGCGCATAAAAACTTACACTCTTGATTTCTGGCTAAATAAAAGCTGTTGAAATGATATTTCCATGCTGAACTGAGTTGTTCTGGGTCAAATATGAAGGCAAACCCACTTTCCCTTCAGTATTTTGCTGCAATTGGCAGAAACAAGCATATTTGCTCATTCGGCCTGAAAATGCTTTTAAGCGCATCAAAACTTACACTCTTGATTTCTGGCTAAATAAAAGCTGTTGCAATGATATTTCCATGCTGAACTGAGTTGTTCTGGGTCAAATATGAAGGCAAACCCACTTTCCCTTCAGTATTTTGCTGCAATTGGCAGAAACAAGCATATTTGCTCATTCGGCCTGAAAATGCTTTTAAGCGCATAAAAACTTACACTCTTGATTTCTGGCTAAATAAAAGCTGTTGCAATGATATTTCCATGCTGAACTGAGTTGTTCTGGGTCAAATATGAAGGCAAACCCACTTTCCCTTCAGTATTTTGCTGCAATTGGCAGAAACAAGCATATTTGATCATTCGGCCTGAAAATGCTTTTAAGCGCATAAAAACTTACACTCGATTTCTGGCTAAATAAAAGCTGTTGCAATGATATTTCCATGCTGAACTGAGTTGTTCTGGGTCAAATATGAAGGCAAACCCACTTTCCCTTCAGTATTTTGCTGCAATTGGCAGAAACAAGCATATTTGCTCATTCGGCCTGAAAATGCTTTTAAGCGCATCAAAACTTACACTCTTGATTTCTGGCTAAATAAAAGCTGTTGCAATGATATTTCCATGCTGAACTGAGTTGTTCTGGGTCAAATATGAAGGCAAACCCACTTTCCCTTCAGTATTTTGCTGCAATTGGCAGAAACAAGCATATTTGCTCATTCGGCCTGAAAATGCTTTTAAGCGCATAAAAACTTACACTATTGATTTCTGGCTAAATAAAAGCTGTTGCAATGATATTTCCATGCTGAACTGAGTTGTTCTGGGTCAAATATGAAGGCAAACCCACTTTCCCTTCAGTATTTTGCTGCAATTGGCAGAAATCAGCTCATTTGGCCTGAAAATGCTTTTAAGCGCATAAAAACTTACACTCTTGATTTCTGGCTAAATAAAAGCTGTTGCAATGATATTTCCATGCTGAACTGAGTTGTTCTGGGTCAAATATGAAGGCAAACCCACTTTCCCTTCAGTATTTTGCTGCAATTGGCAGAAATCAGCTCATTCGGCCTGAAAATGCTTTTAAGCGCATAAAAACTTACACTCTTGATTTCTGGCTAAATAAAAGCTGTTGCAATGATATTTCTATGCTGAACTGAGTTGTTCTGGGTCAAATATGAAGGCAAACCCACTTTCCCTTCAGTATTTTGCTGCAATTGGCAGAAACAAGCATATTTGCTCATTCGGCCTGAAAATGCTTTTAAGCGCATAAAAACTTACACTCTTGATTTCTGGCTAAATAAAAGCTGTTGCAATGATATTTCCATGCTGAACTGAGTTGTTCTGGGTCAAATATGAAGGCAAACCCACTTTCCCTTCAGTATTTTGCTGCAATTGGCAGAAATCAGCACATGCGGCCTGAAAATGCTTTTAAGCGCATAAAAACTTACACTCTTGATTTCTGGCTAAATAAAAGCTGTTGCAATGATATTTCTATGCTGAACTGAGTTGTTCTGGGTCAAATATGAAGGCAAACCCACTTTCCCTTCAGTATTTTGCTGCAATTGGCAGAAACAAGCATATTTGCTCATTCGGCCTGAAAATACTTTTAAGCGCATAAAAACTTACACTCTTGATTTCTGGCTAAATAAAAGCTGTTGCAATGATATTTCCATGCTGAACTGAGTTGTTCTGGGTCAAATATGAAGGCAAACCCATTTTCCCTTCAGTATTTTTCTGCAATTGGCAGAAATCAGCTCATTCGGCCTGAAAATGCTTTTAAGCGCATAAAAACTTACACTCTTGATTTCTGGCTAAATAAAAGCTGTTGCAATGATATTTCCATGCTGAACTGAATTGTTCTGGGTCAAATATGAAGGCAAACCCACTTTCCCTTCAGTATTTTGCTGCAATTGGCAGAAACAAGCATATTTGCTCATTCGGCCTGAAAATGCTTTTAAGCGCATAAAAACTTACACTCTTGATTTCTGGCTAAATAAAAGCTGTTGCAATGATATTTCCATGCTGAACTGAGTTGTTCTGGGTCAAATATGAAGGCAAACCCACTTTCCCTTCAGTATTTTGCTGCAATTGGCAGAAACAAGCATATTTGCTCATTCGGCTTGAAAATGCTTTTAAGCGCATAAAAACTTACACTCTTGATTTCTGGCTAAATAAAAGCTGTTGCAATGATATTTCCATGCTGAACTGAGTTGTTCTGGGTCAAATATGAAGGCAAACCCACTTTCCCTTCAGTATTTTGCTGCAATTGGCAGAAACAAGCATATTTGCTCATTCGGCCTGAAAATGCTTTTAAGCGCATAAAAACTTACACTCTTGATTTCTGGCTAAATAAAAGCTGTTGCAATGATATTTCCATGCTGAACTGAGTTGTTCTGGGTCAAATATGAAGGCAAACCCACTTTCCCTTCAGTATTTTGCTGTAATTGGCAGAAACAAGCATATTTGCTCATTTGGCCTGAAAATGCTTTTAAGCGCATAAAAACTTACACTCTTGATTTCTGGCTAAATAAAAGCTGTTGCAATGATATTTCCATGCTGAACTGAGTTGTTCTGGGTCAAATATGAAGGCAAACCTACTTTCCCTTTAGTATTTTGCTGCAATTGGCAGAAACAAGCATATTTGCTCATTCGCCCTGAAAATGCTTTTAAGCGCATAAAAACTTACACTCTTGATTTCTGGCTAAATAAAAGCTGTTGCAATGATATTTCCATGCTGAACTGAGTTGTTCTGGGTCAAATATGAAGGCAAACCCACTTTCCCTTCAGTATTTTGCTGCAATTGGCAGAAACAAGCATATTTGCTCATTCGGCCTGAAAATGCTTCTAAGCGCATAAAAACTTACACTCGATTTCTGGCTAAATAAAAGCTGTTGCAATGATATTTCCATGCTGAACTGAGTTGTTCTGGGTCAAATATGAAGGCAAACCCACTTTCCCTTCAGTATTTTGCTGCAATTGGCAGAAATCAGCTCATTCGGCCTGAAAATGCTTTTAAGCGCATAAAAACTTACACTCTTGATTTCTGGCTAAATAAAAGCTGTTGCAATGATATTTCCATGCTGAACTGAGTTGTTCTGGGTCAAATATGAAGGCAAACCCACTTTCCCTTCAGTATTTTGCTGCAATTGGCAGAAACAAGCATATTTGCTCATTCGGCCTGAAAATGCTTTTAAGCGCATCAAAACTTACACTCTTGATTTCTGGCTAAATAAAAGCTGTTGCAATGATATTTCCATGCTGAACTGAGTTGTTCTGGGTCAAATATGAAGGCAAACCCACTTTCCCTTCAGTATTTTGCTGCAATTGGCAGAAACAAGCATATTTGCTCATTCGGCCTGAAAATGCTTTTAAGCGCATAAAAACTTACACTCTTGATTTCTGGCTAAATAAAAGCTGTTGCAATGATATTTCCATGCTGAACTGAGTTGTTCTGGGTCAAATATGAAGGCAAACCCACTTTCTCTTCAGTATTTTGCTGCAATTAGCAGAAATCAGCTCATTCGGCCTGAAAATGCTTTTAAGCGCATAAAAACTTACACTCTTGATTTCTGGCTAAATAAAAGCTGTTGAAATGATATTTCCATGCTGAACTGAGTTGTTCTGGGTCAAATATGAAGGCAAACCCACTTTCCCTTCAGTATTTTGCTGCAATTGGCAGAAACAAGCATATTTGCTCATTCGGCCTGAAAATGCTTTTAAGCGCATAAAAACTTACACTCTTGATTTCTGGCTAAATAAAAGCTGTTGCAATGATATTTCCATGCTGAACTGAGTTGTTCTGGGTCAAATATGAAGGCAAACCCACTTTCCCTTCAGTATTTTGCTGCAATTGGCAGAAACAAGCATATTTGCTCATTCGGCCTGAAAATGCTTTTAAGCGCATAAAAACTTACACTCTTGATTTCTGGCTAAATAAAAGCTGTTGCAATGATATTTCCATGCTGAACTGAGTTGTTCTGGGTCAAATATGAAGGCAAACCCACTTTCCCTTCAGTATTTTGCTGCAATTGGCAGAAATCAGCTCATGCGGCCTGAAAATGCTTTTAAGCGCATAAAAACTTACACTCTTGATTTCTGGCTAAATAAAAGCTGTTGCAATGATATTTCTATGCTGAACTGAGTTGTTCTGGGTCAAATATGAAGGAAAACCCACTTTCCCTTCAGTATTTTGCTGCAATTGGCAGAAACAAGCATATTTGCTCATTCGGCCTGAAAATACTTTTAAGCGCATAAAAACTTACACTCTTGATTTCTGGCTAAATAAAAGCTGTTGCAATGATATTTCCATGCTGAACTGAGTTGTTCTGGGTCAAATATGAAGGCAAACCCACTTTCCCTTCAGTATTTTTCTGCAATTGGCAGAAATCAGCTCATTCGGCCTGAAAATGCTTTTAAGCGCATAAAAACTTACACTCTTGATTTCTGGCTAAATAAAAGCTGTTGCAATGATATTTCCATGCTGAACTGAGTTGTTCTGGGTCAAATATGAAGGCAAACCCACTTTCCCTTCAGTATTTTGCTGTAATTGGCAGAAACAAGCATATTTGCTCATTTGGCCTGAAAATGCTTTTAAGCGCATAAAAACTTACACTCTTGATTTCTGGCTAAATAAAAGCTGTTGCAATGATATTTCCATGCTGAACTGAGTTGTTCTGGGTCAAATATGAAGGCAAACCCACTTTCCCTTCAGTATTTTGCTGCAATTGGCAGAAACAAGCATATTTGCTCATTCGCCCTGAAAATGCTTTTAAGCGCATAAAAACTTACACTCTTGATTTGTGGCTAAATAAAAGCTGTTGCAATGATATTTCCATGCTGAACTGAGTTGTTCTGGGTCAAATATGAAGGCAAACCCACTTTCCCTTCAGTATTTTGCTGCAATTGGCAGAAACAAGCATATTTGCTCATTCGGCCTGAAAATGCTTTTAAGCGCATAAAAACTTACACTCTTGATTTCTGGCTAAATAAAAGCTGTTGCAATGATATTTCCATGCTGAACTGAGTTGTTCTGGGTCAAATATGAAGGCAAACCCACTTTCCCTTCAGTATTTTGCTGCAATTGGCAGAAACAAGCATATTTGCTCATTCGGCCTGAAAATGCTTTTAAGCGCATAAAAACTTACACTCTTGATTTCTGGCTAAATAAAAGCTGTTGCAATGATATTTCTATGCTGAACTGAGTTGTTCTGGGTCAAATATGAAGGCAAACCCACTTTCCCTTCAGTATTTTGCTGCAATTGGCAGAAACAAGCATATTTGCTCATTCGGCCTGAAAATGCTTTTAAGCGCATAAAAACTTACACTCTTGATTTCTGGCTAAATAAAAGCTGTTGAAATGATATTTCCATGCTGAACTGAGTTGTTCTGGGTCAAATATGAAGGCAAACCCACTTTCCCTTCAGTATTTTGCTGCAATTGGCAGAAACAAGCATATTTGCTCATTCGGCCTGAAAATGCTTTTAAGCGCATAAAAACTTACACTCTTGATTTCTGGCTAAATAAAAGCTGTTGCAATGATATTTCCATGCTGAACTGAGTTGTTCTGGGTCAAATATGAAGGCAAACCCACTTTCCCTTCAGTATTTTGCTGCAATTGGCAGAAACAAGCATATTTGCTCATTCGGCCTGAAAATGCTTTTAAGCGCATAAAAACTTACACTCTTGATTTCTGGCTAAATAAAAGCTGTTGCAATGATATTTCCATGCTGAACTGAGTTGTTCTGGGTCAAATATGAAGGCAAACCCACTTTCCCTTCAGTATTTTGCTGCAATTGGCAGAAACAAGCATATTTGATCATTCGGCCTGAAAATGCTTTTAAGCGCATAAAAACTTACACTCGATTTCTGGCTAAATAAAAGCTGTTGCAATGATATTTCCATGCTGAACTGAGTTGTTCTGGGTCAAATATGAAGGCAAACCCACTTTCCCTTCAGTATTTTGCTGCAATTGGCAGAAACAAGCATATTTGCTCATTCGGCCTGAAAATGCTTTTAAGCGCATCAAAACTTACACTCTTGATTTCTGGCTAAATAAAAGCTGTTGCAATGATATTTCCATGCTGAACTGAGTTGTTCTGGGTCAAATATGAAGGCAAACCCACTTTCCCTTCAGTATTTTGCTGCAATTGGCAGAAACAAGCATATTTGCTCATTCGGCCTGAAAATGCTTTTAAGCGCATAAAAACTTACACTATTGATTTCTGGCTAAATAAAAGCTGTTGCAATGATATTTCCATGCTGAACTGAGTTGTTCTGGGTCAAATATGAAGGCAAACCCACTTTCCCTTCAGTATTTTGCTGCAATTGGCAGAAATCAGCTCATTCGGCCTGAAAATGCTTTTAAGCGCATAAAAACTTACACTCTTGATTTCTGGCTAAATAAAAGCTGTTGCAATGATATTTCCATGCTGAACTGAGTTGTTCTGGGTCAAATATGAAGGCAAACCCACTTTCCCTTCAGTATTTTGCTGCAATTGGCAGAAATCAGCTCATTCGGCCTGAAAATGCTTTTAAGCGCATAAAAACTTACACTCTTGATTTCTGGCTAAATAAAAGCTGTTGCAATGATATTTCTATGCTGAACTGAGTTGTTCTGGGTCAAATATGAAGGCAAACCCACTTTCCCTTCAGTATTTTGCTGCAATTGGCAGAAACAAGCATATTTGCTCATTCGGCCTGAAAATGCTTTTAAGCGCATAAAAACTTACACTCTTGATTTCTGGCTAAATAAAAGCTGTTGCAATGATATTTCCATGCTGAACTGAGTTGTTCTGGGTCAAATATGAAGGCAAACCCACTTTCCCTTCAGTATTTTGCTGCAATTGGCAGAAATCAGCACATGCGGCCTGAAAATGCTTTTAAGCGCATAAAAACTTACACTCTTGATTTCTGGCTAAATAAAAGCTGTTGCAATGATATTTCTATGCTGAACTGAGTTGTTCTGGGTCAAATATGAAGGCAAACCCACTTTCCCTTCAGTATTTTGCTGCAATTGGCAGAAACAAGCATATTTGCTCATTCGGCCTGAAAATACTTTTAAGCGCATAAAAACTTACACTCTTGATTTCTGGCTAAATAAAAGCTGTTGCAATGATATTTCCATGCTGAACTGAGTTGTTCTGGGTCAAATATGAAGGCAAACCCACTTTCCCTTCAGTATTTTGCTGCAATTGGCAGAAACAAGCATATTTGCTCATTCGGCCTGAAAATGCTTTTAAGCGCATAAAAACTTACACTCTTGATTTCTGGCTAAATAAAAGCTGTTGCAATGATATTTCCATGCTGAACTGAGTTGTTCTGGGTCAAATATGAAGGCAAACCCACTTTCCCTTCAGTATTTTGCTGTAATTGGCAGAAACAAGCATATTTGCTCATTTGGCCTGAAAATGCTTTTAAGCGCATAAAAACTTACACTCTTGATTTCTGGCTAAATAAAAGCTGTTGCAATGATATTTCCATGCTGAACTGAGTTGTTCTGGGTCAAATATGAAGGCAAACCTACTTTCCCTTTAGTATTTTGCTGCAATTGGCAGAAACAAGCATATTTGCTCATTCGCCCTGAAAATGCTTTTAAGCGCATAAAAACTTACACTCTTGATTTCTGGCTAAATAAAAGCTGTTGCAATGATATTTCCATGCTGAACTGAGTTGTTCTGGGTCAAATATGAAGGCAAACCCACTTTCCCTTCAGTATTTTGCTGCAATTGGCAGAAACAAGCATATTTGCTCATTCGGCCTGAAAATGCTTCTAAGCGCATAAAAACTTACACTCGATTTCTGGCTAAATAAAAGCTGTTGCAATGATATTTCCATGCTGAACTGAGTTGTTCTGGGTCAAATATGAAGGCAAACCCACTTTCCCTTCAGTATTTTGCTGCAATTGGCAGAAATCAGCTCATTCGGCCTGAAAATGCTTTTAAGCGCATAAAAACTTACACTCTTGATTTCTGGCTAAATAAAAGCTGTTGCAATGATATTTCCATGCTGAACTGAGTTGTTCTGGGTCAAATATGAAGGCAAACCCACTTTCCCTTCAGTATTTTGCTGCAATTGGCAGAAACAAGCATATTTGCTCATTCGGCCTGAAAATGCTTTTAAGCGCATAAAAACTTACACTCTTGATTTCTGGCTAAATAAAAGCTGTTGCAATGATATTTCCATGCTGAACTGAGTTGTTCTGGGTCAAATATGAAGGCAAACCCACTTTCCCTTCAGTATTTTGCTGCAATTGGCAGAAACAAGCATATTTGCTCATTCGGCCTGAAAATGCTTTTAAGCGCATAAAAACTTACACTCTTGATTTCTGGCTAAATAAAAGCTGTTGCAATGATATTTCCATGCTGAACTGAGTTGTTCTGGGTCAAATATGAAGGCAAACCCACTTTCCCTTCAGTATTTTGCTGCAATTGGCAGAAACAAGCATATTTGCTCATTCGGCCTGAAAATGCTTTTAAGCGCATAAAAACTTACACTCTTGATTTCTGGCTAAATAAAAGCTGTTGCAATGATATTTCCATGCTGAACTGAGTTGTTCTGGGTCAAATATGAAGGCAAACCCACTTTCCCTTCAGTATTTTGCTGCAATTGGCAGAAACAAGCATATTTGCTCATTCGGCCTGAAAATGCTTTTAAGCGCATAAAAACTTACACTCTTGATTTCTGGCTAAATAAAAGCTGTTGCAATGATATTTCCATGCTGAACTGAGTTGTTCTGGGTCAAATATGAAGGCAAACCCACTTTCCCTTCAGTATTTTGCTGCAATTGGCAGAAACAA